>NW_017731411.1:913370-939306 GCF_001890085.2 Hipposideros armiger
GACTGAAAAATGATAAGAAACTGAACCAATCAACAGTAAGGTCTGCAAAGAGAACAAAAATGTAATGAGACCAGGACAGCTATGGGGAGTTGCCACGGAGGCAAGAAGGGAAGCGGGAAGCCCAGTGATAGTGAAGAAACACGAGAGAGAGAGAGAGAGAGAGAGAGAGAGAGAGAGAGAACAGAGTCCTAAAACCATATCTGCCTTCAACTTTGATTCCATTCATTTCCAGAAAGATCCTAAGTTAAGTTGGAACAATAAACACTCAGAAATAACTAAAAAATGAGTAATGAAGAGGGCCTTTCCTTGTCAATTAAATGATACACATTAAAATAGTGAGATCCAGAGTGGTGCAGACAGACTGATTGATGGGACAGCATATGAAATCCAGAAACAGATTATGAGCACATAAAAATTATCACATAATAAAGATGGCATTTTAATTCAATAGGGGAAGGATGGGTTTGCCGATAACTGATACTGAGGTGATCGCCTCCCCAGGTTGAAAAATGCAAAACCAGATCCTTTCTTCACACCTTTTACCAGCGTAAATTCCAGAGGGGTTAATGATTTAGATTTAGAAAACTATACAAGTTTAAAATGAAATAATGTGATTATTTACATCATCTTCGGGTAGATGAAGAGTTTTCTAATGACAATATCAATGGTATCAATCATAAAGGAATATATAGTGGATTTAACTACATAAATATTAAGAACATTTGCATGAGAAAAAGGATTCACCAATAATAGACTAATTAAAAGTTGGAAAAATGTTGCAACATATATCACTAACAAAGGATTAGACCTCTTAATATAGCCTCTTAATGTATAAAAGATTCATAAATAATTAAGAAGATACATTGGAAAAATAGGAAATGGATACTGTATGTGCAATGTGGTTGTCCACTTTAGATTAAATAATTTTTTGGTAATAACGTATTTTTATATATATTTTTGCATGCATTTATACTTACATATGCTTTTTGTAAAAATATGCATTTCTGTAAAAAATTAATATATTTTGTAGTTAAATAAAAATAGCTGAAGATATTTGTCCCAAATTATAAGAAGTATAATAGAACCGTGGATAATTTTATTTGCTTTTTATAAAAAATTGTTTTCTGTATTTTCTGAATTTTCAGCAATAAATAGATTTTACTTTTGGAATAAAAAAAAGTTGTAAAAAGTAGAATACATATGAGCAATGGGATAAATGGTTACCTATTTTTTTATTTTTGCTCTGTTTTTATCAAGATGCTTTAATTTGAGGGGTAGCAGAACTTTTGGGTCTCTCAGTGAAGGCCCTCAGCACGGGGTTTGTGGGCCACTCACTTCAGATGTCTTACACAGGGGAAGCCATTGTAAGAACAGGGAGCGCTGGCCCAGCCTGCATCCACAGGGCGTGCTCCTGGGACAAACAGCACAATGAAGAAAGAAGGGAAAACAGCCATCGGCTTATATCCCAATAAAGAGAGAGCGTGACTCCAAGACTTTCCAGGGCGTTTCCTACTTGACATTTCCTCCCTTGACCTTTTAGCTTCTCACTTTCCTTCACAAACACTGGCCCGGAGATAGATTTAGCATTATCTTTAGAAAAAGGCAGTTTCCCCAGGAACTCAAACTACAGACCCTGAACTCAGGAAGGCAGGTTCAGAGATAGCTTCACATGGGGCTTGTTTACCCTGGTTTCATAACCTAAGAACAACTCCTGCTCAGGAGAGTTGGGAGGTGGCTTCCCAAACTTGAGCAAGTCTTGAGTATTCCATGATCTTTTGTCTGTAACAAAAGTATGATATACTAGAGTATTAATGCAGCCTCAGAAGTACATCATTCTGCAATTTCTCTTCATCGGTTTCCCTTTACCTGCCTTCAAACATAAAGATAAATATGTTACTTTTGCCTGACAATCTTGATACTTGGGGTGAGGTGGGTTGTGATAGAAGCCAGCAAGGAGGGTCATATATTTATGCCTTTGAACCTGCCTGTCGGTCCAGCCTCAAGCCCCAGACACTCACTGTCTTTATGTTTCCATCATGTAGCTTGGGTTCTCTGAGCAACTCATGTGCTTTGAAAGTTCCTGGTCTCCATCTTGAAGCACTGGCCCCGCCTCACCCTCTCCACCTGATTAATTCCCCTAGAAAGCCATGGCTGACCCTTTAGCCTTGTTCAGATACTCTGTGAGCATCCCTTGATTTCTGGGAGCCAAGACTTGATACTCTTATTTCCTGTTTACTCCTCTGGCTTCCCTACTCCTTGTACGCCACAGAACCACCAGATGGCAACACAGCAGACTGTCCAAGCACCTGCCATGCTGGTATCAAAATGCCTGTGTTCAAATCTCTGTGCCCTGACCTACATTATTAGCTATGTGTAATAGTCAGGTGACTCAATGTTTTACTCTCTCTTCTTTTGTTTGTAAAATGTAGATGATGATAATGATGCCCGTCTTGTAAGTCTGGAGTGAGGTAAAGCATGTGGTTGGTTTAGCCTAGTATGTGGTTACATAGTCAATGATCAGTAAAAGACTTAGCCAATATATTGAGTTGTTGGAAAAGTCATGACACATTTTTGCAATGAAAAACATAGAAAAAATACGTCATGGCTTTTCCGACAACCCAACAGTTAGCCAAAATCATTCCTATCAGCTTACAGCACAGTGCCTACCACATACAGGGAACTATTCATATTTCTGGTTTGCCACGCTGCCCCTCACTAACTTTATCTGGCCACATTGCTCTGTATGTTTCTAACACATAAACTCTTCCCTGCTTCCGGGCCTTTGCACTAGCTGTTCTCCATGCCAGGCACACATTTCTCGAATTCTTTCCCTGTGCAGTTGGCCTCTGTTCTTCCTTCCTATTTCAGCTCAATTGCCACCTCCTCCAGGAGGTTTTTGGGCTTATCCTAGACGAAGTAGGTAACTTTATGCCCTGTTTAATTCCCTATCACAGTGTTAGGATTATTTCTCCTTCCGTTACATATTTATTCACTTCTAGATTGCTTGTTCCTCTCACCAGCCTGTAAACCCTCTGAGAGCACAGGCTCATCTTCTTCTCTTGGTATCCTCAGCATCTATGCACCATCATCACAAAGTATTTGTTGAATGAACAGATTAATAAATGGGCTAAAGGAATGTACTTCTCTTACAAAATGCATCAAATGAAACAGTTGGAGAACGCTGAAAGGCTTAGCAGATATCCAAGTTCTCCTTCAGAGACAGCTGCTAACATGGAAGTCTGTCTCCATTTTCCCTTTTCAAGACCAAGAAGGCTGCAAAGTCCTTTGAGCTTCTTAGAGAGGAATAGCAATGCATAAACACAAAAGATAATCTTGTTTCTTTTTATGAATTTGTAATAATTTTTGAAAAGGAACAGGCCCTCTCAAAGCATTATGCCCACACAATCTTTCCTTTAAGTAGCAAAAAAACCCAAATAGTTTTATGATCTCTAATGTAATGCAGATGTAGAGGGTAAGAATTTGATGGTCAATTAATTTGGAAAATATCCAGGGCCTTGCAGAGGTTCAACTTATGGACTTTGAAATTTGATTCATGATTACAATCCCCTCCCCCCTACTCTTTTCCCCATCCCTCGATATAAAAAGAAAAGAAAGCTTGTAATATCGCTTATGGAATATTCTAGAGGGGTTTTTAAGCTGTTCTTCATAAAAACACTGGGACCAAGTTTTCCTCGCCTTTTCCAGTTGGGACTCTTCCTGAGCCCTGAAGTGAAGCAATATTGAACTGGCAGGCTGCTGAGAGCTGATTATTGTGGGGAGTTGAAAGAAAAGAGCTGGCATCTTTGTGCTTCATTAATCTTTGAAGGAAGAAAAGCTGTAGCCATTGGACCAAATGCCCACATGTCAGAACTTGATTTCCTGTTTTCTGGGTTTCTGTATGAATGTCAAACAAATGTTTCAGGAAGCTCCAGGCAGCTAGAGGGCATGTTTCTCTCCTATGTGACTAGGCCTTGATTTTGTGAATTAATATCTAACTCCGAAAAAGCCAAGAACTATCGGGGCTGATGTGAGAGCTGTAGGCACAGCCAGTCATCAGTTGGTCAATTAATGAATTAACAAATGGTTATTGAGTTTCCCCAGTACACTCTTGGGTAAAATAATGTTCTTGTCTTCTTTGCATCCAAAATTCTTCACATACCTCTGACACTGCACTTTTCACCTTATGTTTCATTTGAATATGTTTTTCTCTAGAGAGAACAAACTACTTAACAGCATTTTTTCTAATAGTTGTATTGAGATATAATTGACAACCCATACAATTCATCTATTCAAGTGTACAATTCAATGGTTTTTATTATATCCACAGAGTTGTGCAACCAGCAACATAATCAATTTTTATCGCCCTGAAAAGGAACCCCCATACCCTTTAGCTGTTATCCCACCAAACTCCATATCACTCCTCCCCAAGCCCTAGGCAACCACTGGCCCACTTACTGTCTCTATAAATTTGCAAAGTCTGGACATTTCATGTAAATAGAATCATATGATATGTAGTTTTTTGTGACTGGCTGTAATAACATTTTATGACATTTATCTTTGTGCTAAGCACAAAACATTTTCTCAGTAAATAAACATTATTTGAATGAATGATTATGCTTCTATAATCAATTCACCACTCTGCAGTAATGATATGGAAGGAATATAAAACATAAATCTTGACCACAAGTTATTTTCAATTCAGATGATGAGAGAAGATTGATCTAAAATATTAAAATTAGCTAAACTATATGAACTAAAATGCTCAATTAAAAGGTACATAGACTGGAATAATAAGATGATATATCACAAGGTGCTGTTTTCATGTAAATTTTAGAGCAAAATTTATTAAGTAATACAAATGGAGTTTTAGCTTGATAAAGATGAGTTATGTCTTTGTATTCTAACCTAACGCCTTATCAAAACATTTTTCTTGGCCTCTCCACCTTTAACAATATCTAAATGTCTATATACCTATATCACCTATTTCTACTTCTGTTTCTACATCTCCATTTATTTCTTTCTGTGTCACATATATAGTATATATGTATATGTAGTCTATATGCTCTCTCTCTGTATATGTATATTATAAATATAAATAAATAAATATATTATATATATAAATAAATATAATACCTGTCACATATCTGGAGAAGCGTCACAAAGTTTATATTCTTTCAGTCATTACCATGGTTTCTTCTCCTGAGACATAAATAAGGGAAGCTACAATTTGATTGATGAATACTAGAAAATCTCAAATGAAACCACCTTTCAATAACTCCCCCTTACTCTTTTCTTCTTCCTGTTCTCTGACTGTGCATTGTCCAGATCTCGTCTTCAATTTGTTTATTGACAATGTGGTGCTATAATTTTCTGTAAAGCAGGAGTTCCATTCTCCGAAAGGCCTTTCCCACTTGGATATTCCATCCCACTTCAAACGCCATATGTTTAAAACAGAAATGATTTTTTCCTCTCCTACCATCCTCCTCACTCTAGTTCGGTGAAACCACACAAGCTTGAAACGTGCGAATCGTATTTCACTCTTCTCAGCTCTCCATACTCCGTCCAATTAACCATCAAAGTCTATTAATGTTTGCCATGGTTTATATTTGACCAGTTATTTTCTTTTGCTTGGATCCAGCTTCCTAGTTAAGGAATGCAGATAACTACATCCAACCCCACAAAGGAAACTTTGAGGAATAAAGAAGACAGACATTCTGTTCTTCCCTTTAAAGTAGAAAATACACATTCCTGAACAAGACCCCTAACTCTGGAATCTTCCTGAGGGTGGCTTTGTGGCCTGGGAGAAGTAAATTAATTTTTCTGTGTCTTGCTTGTAAAATAGGAACTTCTTCTATTAGTAACAGCATGGGGTGATGGTAAGAATTAAATAAGATGATCTATATAAGGTGCTTAGAAGGATGCCTGGAGCAGAGTAAGAATTCAGAAAATATGACCTCTGTGTAGACATACACACTGTGTGTGCTTTGCTTTGTCGGAAGTAGAGGAGGCCAAGGTTCTTCTCATTGGGTGTCCAATGAGTCCATGAGTAGGCAGGCGTATGGCTTCCACCTGCACTCACATCATTATGAATTTACCCACATGTGTGCTTATGGCTCCTTTTGTTCCAGCCAATAAGAGAGAGGTGGAGCTTGGGGTCTGTAAACTTCTTTGAGACTTTTTGAGCTGTACATCAGCAAAAAGACAAATATGTATACGGATTTAATGCTGTTCCTTGCTTTAGATTTTTTAAAAGGATAACATTTGAAGTTTTCTATGTTATCTATTTCTATTTAGTGAATCCGACTGGTGATGAATGAGTTTCAACTGGCCACTTTAAACCAACACACCTACTTTGCATTAAGTCAATTTCTAGCATTAGAGTCAACCTCGAACTTCCTCAGGAAAGGTAAGACTCACCCACACACAAAAATCATCTCATGGCGTTGTAGTTATGTCTCACTGGGTCACACTCTTTTTCCATCTTTCTTTTCAGTTTTTAGTCTATAAGAGAAGTATACCTTTTAATTACCCACTGTATTCAGCATTATAGTTCTGAGTGATTTTTGACTCTTTCAAAAAGAACATGTCACAGACTCAGGGGCCATGCCCACAAAAGGCTCCAGAAAGGATATGAGCCAGAGAAGCGTGGTTTTTATAAGTGCACAGCTCCCCAAGGGACCTACATTCAAGATTCCCGAACTCATGTATGCTCATAACATCTGGTATGTTTGATAAAATAAATCAGAGTCATTACCTACATAAATTTTTGGGGAAAAAAAGCCAATCTCATTATCTTTGAATAAAACAATTCTGTATTTATCCTGGTACACAGCCATCACCAAAATGCATTTTCTTTGGCTGTTGAGTTTATGCATGTTCACGAGGAAAATTGAAAGGACCCATTCAGCAGGAATGCAAATGTGGCTTGAGAAGGAGTGAGAGTTCTTAGAAAATTCCTCGACAAGGTCCAATTCGCCATTGAACTCTCAAATCCTTTCTCCAATGTGAATATCAATTACAAATGCATCGAGAAGCTTCATGGTTTTACCATCTTTTCCTAACACAAATAGCCAACATGATCACACAGAGATTCACACAGGAACATTGCAATCTGCAGTCTTTTGGCTCTCCTGGGGCCAAAAACCATCCTCTGAGGCAGCAGCACATTCTCTGCCTGGAGGCTTGGGCAGCAAACAGCTCCTGTTAAGGCCACGAGGCTGCAGATATCAGACTTCCCCGTTCTGTGTTCCAAATGGCAAGGAGGTGGCAATAATTAAAAAGAGATCATCACTAATAGTGTATCTAGAAAATTCAGCCAACAGCCTGCTTTCCTTTTTTAGCCCTCATGAAAGAGTAATGTAAACCAGCTCAATGGCACAGGAACTACTTTAAAATAATGCCAGATACTCCCCAATAAAAGCCCATGAAAGAGGATGTGTTGATTTAAAACAACTATCCCCTTTTATACTTTTCTCTTTCTTTTAATATTTCAATGAGTATTTAGTGACTGTCTGCTAAGTACTAGAAACCAGTGAGCAAAATGGTCATAATACCGCCCCTCAAAGAGCTTACAGTCCGGTGGGGTAAACAGAAAGAAAGTGCTACTAAAAGGGGGTAACTATATGAACACATGCAGAAACATTTCATCCAAAAGTGAGGGGGTCAAGGATGACTTGCCAGAGTAAGTGCAATCTAAATTGAGACTTAAAAGATATAGAAGAGAGAGCAAGAGAAGAAAGAACATTTCAGGCTCAGAGAAAACTTGTGCATCAATCTGAATGTGAGAAAGGGCACTGGAAAAACTGGGTTATAGGAAAGAGAAAAGAGGAAGCAATCTCATGTAGGTGATATTAAGGCATGCAAAGAGCCTGGTGTGTGTGTGTGTGTGTGTGTGTGTGTGTGTGTGTGTGTGTGTGTGTGTATTGGCAGGTGGTACATGGAGGAGTGAATTTATTAGATTTGCATTTCAGACAAAGCACTATGACTTCAGTGTGCAGGATGGATGAATATAGAACCACAAGCAGGAATGCCAAGAGGAGGCTGGCATCCAAATCTAGATAGGAAGATGGTTGTGAATAGACAGAGTCCAAGGTGTCCACTAATGCTGCCAGATGTTAACAGCATCCTAATTACAAAAATATTGCTCTACAGAGGCTGGACCCATGCTACTGATGGGGCTGCTGAGATCTAGAACACATGGATTACTAGAGATTCATTTATGTAGGTAGTAATGACCAGTTCTCAGTTGATCAGGTCTGCTTTGTAATCCCCAGATTGGAAAAAAAAAATGTGGCAGATTAAGGTGGTTGAGATTTGGAAGATACCACAGGCATTAACTATTTGCTTATCTTTATGCCAATACCACATTTTTGTGAATACCTTTAAAACAAGTATGGAAGTTGGGTAGAATTAGCTCTCCAAGTTTGTTTTTCTTTTTCAAAGTTATTTGGTGATTCTAGGTATTTTCTGTTTTCTGTGGGTCTTCGAATGAGCTTGCCAATTAAAAAAAATATTGTTAGAAGTTTGATTGTGATTGCATGATGGCAAATAATAAGGTTTCCAAGTATGCAAAGATTAAGAAAATTTACTATTCTAGTACCATTCTGAGGAAATTATTTGAGGACTTACACCAGCAAAAACAGAGAGGGATCAAAGAGAGGAAAACGTGGAATGCAGGAAATGCTGATAGACTTCAGTGGTATCCACAAAGCCTAGAAAGCATCTGGTCTAGATTGTAGCAAGAGGTCAGGGGGTGGATGAATGTCCCCAGGAAGAAAGTGAATTCCACGCAGTAGTAGACCACATAATGGAAAGGCTGAATTTTTAAAAAGATATATTAGGGGCACATTACATTTTTGAAAACAATAAAAGAGCAAGGTATTTGGAGACTTCTGGCAAGATGAGAAAGTATACAGGAAATCTGTGGCCAGAATATAAAATGAAATTTGAAAATGGCATTTTAAAAAAGCTATTGTTAGAGCATAAGAAAAAGAAATTCATTTAATTTTGATTTAAGAAGTATTCAACTATATGTAGTCCAGATATCATCATATTGAAACAGTAAAGGAAGAAATGTAATACTTGCATATAGCTGGGCTAAGAAATGAAGAATAACTAACATATGAGTATTTACCATGTGCTATGGGTAGTTACATAATCCCCACAATAATCCTAAAAGATAGATATTATTATTTTTTTTTTAATATGAAAAACTAAGGCAAAAATAAGTTAAGTGACTTATGCAAGATCACAGAGGTAGTAAGCGTTATGGAGTAATACTCTTAAACATTATTATATGCTGTCTGTAGAAAAATATATTTGAATAAATATATAATATTTCTGGCTTATTATATTTAGAATCAACTTAAGGATAAATCATGGACTGATGTTCTAGAACAGGATGTCACAATGTACAAATACATATATTGTTAATGGAGGGTGATAGGTAGGATGATGGAAAGATAAAAGAGAGTAACGTTCTCATCTTAGATAATGGGTAATAAGGAGATAATGTCCAAATGCGATAAACCAGAGACAGAATTATCAGCATTTATTTTAAATTATAAATGCAACCAATTGAAAACCGTTAATAAGTATGTAACTACCCACAGTATAAATAATGGGGAAAAGGAAAGATGGGAGTTATGTAAGATAAACCTGCAGTTCTCATAACAGAAAATTAATGTTTTCTAAAATGAATAAGTCAAGTGATTAGTATGTAAATATATTCTATAACTCAATGGTTCTTAACTCTCAAGATGCATCAAAATTATCTACTGGGCATTAAAAATAATACCACTGCATGAGTCCCACCTCCAGAGATCCAGATCAATTAATATTTGGGAAAGTTAATATTAATAAGTATATGGGAAACTTTAGAAAACTCGGGTAATTTTTAATGTGAAGTCAAAAATGAGAATCTCTGATTTAAAAGTTGGGAGATCCACCAGGAACATTTCAAGAAGAAACTTTCGAAACTGGAGGATGTGGGGATTTCCGGTCAAGAGAGAGGAGCAGGTACATGCTGTCCTTGCCTCCTCTCATGAGCACATCAAAATTACACCTAAACAACAGAACAACCATCACTGAGAATCACCTGAAGTCTAGCTGAACCAAAGCCTGCCAACTAAGGACACACAGGAGAAGCCACCTTGAGACTGGTAGGAGGGACAGAGACACTAAAGGGGCTGGGCCCACACCTGCATATGACCATTAAAAATTGGGAGGACTATCTCAGCTGTGGAGGTCCCCCCAATGAAGGTGCAAGGGTTCCCAAGCATACACCAGGCTCCCCAGCCCAGAGTTCCATTGCTGGGCAGAGAAGTCACCATAACTTCTGGCTGTGAAAACCAGCAGGGATTGTGGCTGAGTGAGACAAGGGCAGCTACAGTCCCAGGTGCTCCTCTTAAAGGGCCCATGCACAGACTTACTTGTTGACAGATTCACTTACTTTGAGCTCCAGGGCTGGGGCAGCAGCTCAAAAGGTATCAGGGACAAACAGAGAGGAATTGAATTATCTGGCCTCAGGGTGAGGACTAGAGCTGTAGCTTTCTCCCAGACAGAAGTGCTGGCAGGACTCATGTTCCTTTGTTCAGGCCTCCCCTCTCCCAGTGTGCAGATGCAGGAGACCTGCAACATCTCAGTCCCCATCAACCTGGTTAATACCATTCATCCATCCCACCATGGTGATTCTGAGACCCTGCTCCACCCAGCTTTTGGGCATGCCAAAACTGCTTCCACTGGTTTGTTCATACAAACGGCCTATCTTGGCTAATGCAATGGACTTTCCTAAAATTTCTCAAAGGTTCACAAAACCCAAATAAATAGCATCTGGCTTTGGCACGACCCATACCTCTTGCTGAGCAGCCTCAAGCCAGGCACTAGTGGCAGCCGGCCTCGGTTCCTGGCTTGGCCTCTCCAGGCACCTCCAAACTTAGCACAGGTGGTAGCCATCTGTAGATTGTTTTGTGGCTCATTCTAGGAGACCACAGGGGCTGACAGTCCTGCTGGCCAGCTTCAGACCAAGCCAGAGCATCACCTGGCCACCTCGAAGGACAACATACCCAAACGGCAGACTGAGATGGCAGCAGAGCCCTACTAAAGGGAATCCTGGTCTGTAGGATCAGACCCTGCACAACAGCTTTCCCACTATTACCACCAGACCTCATAACCAAGGAGCTTGAGGGTCAGTCCCTGCCATTGATGTGCAAACAGTAACCAAGGCTCAACTACAACAGAAGGGCACACACAACCCACATAGGGGACACACCTGCCACTGGGCCTCACAAGACAACTACTACATAAGGCCAGTCTATTAAGAATGAGAGACATAGGAGCCCTACCTAATACATAGAAACAAACACAGGGAGGCAGCCAAAATGGGGAGACCAAAAAAAAAAAAAAGAAGTCCCAAATGGAAGAACAGAACAAAGCTCCAGAGAAAAGAACTTAACAAAATCTTTATCCAGCAAAGCTATCATTTAGAATCAAAGGACAGATAAAGAGTTTCCTGATCAAAAAAAAAGAAACCTAAAGGAGTTCATCACCACCAAACCAGTATTACAAGAAATTTTAGAGGGGCTTCTTTAAGACAAAAAAACAAAAACAAAAGATGAAAAATATGAACAATAAGTTGGCAATAATTACATATCAATCAACAATTACTTTAAATATACATGGATTAAATGCTTTAATCAAAAAATAGGGTGGCTGAATGGACAAGGAAAAAAGACCCTTACATATGCTGCCTACAAAAGACTCACTTCTGATCAAAAGACACACACAGACTAAAACTAAAGGGATGGAAAAAGATATTTCATGAAAATGGAAACAAACAAAGAAAAAGGCTGGTGTAGCAATATTTATACCAGACAAAATAGACTTTAAAACAAAGGCTATAACAGGAGACAAAGAAAGGACACAGTAATCCCACTTCTGAGTATTTATCTGAAGAAACCCAAAACAGTACTTTAAGGGGACATGTGCATCCATATGTTCATTGCAGCATTGTTTACAACAGCCAAGATTTGGATGTAGCCTGGGTGTTCAATGATGGAAAAATGGATAAAGAGGAGGTGGCACATACATATAATGGAATATTGCTTGGCCATGGAAGGGAATGGGTTCTTTCCATCTGCAGCAGCATGGATGGACCTGGAGGGTATTGTGCTAAGTGAAGTATGTCAGACAGAGATAGACAGATGCAATGTGATTTCACTTATATGTGGAATCTAAAGAACAAAACAAATAAACAAAACAGAAACAAACTCAGATACAAAGAACATTTTGATGGTTGCCAGATGGGAGGGGAGTTAGGGGAAGGTGAAAAAGGGGAAGGGATTAAGAAAAACACATTGATTGTTGGAAAGTAGTCATGAGGATGTAGAGTATAGCATATGGAATATATTCAAGAACATTGCAATAACTATGTATGGTGTCAGAATAACTATGTATTGGGGTGATAGATGTGAGGGAGTTTGGGGGACAGGGTGAAAAAAGTGAAGGGATTAAAAAGTACAATTTGGTAGCCACAAAATAGTCATGGGGATGTAAAATAAAGTATAGGTAATATAGTCCATAACGTGGTAGTGACTATGTATAGTGATAGGTGAGTGTTAGACTAGTCAGGGGATCACCTTTTAAATTATATAAATGTCTAACACTATGCTGTACACCTGACATTAATCTTAAATAATATTGAATGTCAACTGTAATTGAAAAATTTAAATATTGTATGCTAGGTCTATTTTAATAAAAATCTAAAAAAAAAAATTACTCAAAAAAAATAAAGAAAAAAACCCCGCAATATCTGTGAAGTGTAATAAAAGCAAAGGGCAATAAAATGAGGTATGCCTGTAAAGAAAGAAGTGGAGACATGGGTGGGGTAAGATTGGAGTGGGAGACTTTATGCTTTTTAGTAAAAGCATTTGTAGAATTAGATTTTTATTATATGTATAACTAAGTTTTATAAATATCAAAGAAATACTTATAATTTTGTAAAATAATATTTAGATTTAGATAGTAGATTACTAAAGAACCAATGTAAATAATATCATTCCAGACTTGTGAGAATACATATTCCTTCTCACAAACACATAAAAAAATGTTAACAATGGTCATCTTAGGGTTGTACTATTAAGGTTTATATTTTTGTTTGTCTTTTCATTTATGTTTTTAAAATTTCTCATAAAACTGTGCACAGCCTGTGGTAGAAGAAACAAACCATGTGCATGTACTGGAGAATATGCCAATGGACCTGAAAAGGTACACATTTCTCAGCTTGAGAAATAATTGCTTAATGATGCTAAGGTATTAGTCCATGAAAATATCTTCCAAAGGTGAATTATCAGTGCAAAATGTTCATTGATAGTAATTGCACACTAGAATATTAAAAGGAGACTCCCAACCTTAGATACCAAAAGTTAATAAAAATAATAAAAAATTCCAAGTATCGCCAATCCTAAATCAAGGTGCAGAGACCAGCAAAACATTAAAAATTTGGTTTTGCCCGCATTAGCCCATCGCCCAACTTGAGGGTATAAAAGAATTGACATGAAAGAAAGCAGTTAAGGAAATAGCTTTGCAAAGAATTGTGCAAGAGTGGAGGCACTTATCCTCCTTCCTTGTCTTTATTCCCCAAGTTGGAGAGCAGGGCACCTTGACTGAACTTTATGGCAAGTAAAACTACTCTAAGACATGGACATATATTCTCTGACATTGGAGACACAGAGTCTCATGGGTGACATGGGCCTGAGAAAACAGAGCTGACAGAAAAGAAGAGAGATAAAAGCACTGGGAGGGAGTTGCATACCCACTGATGGCATATGCAAAAAATATAGGGTTTCCTTGGGATTAGGTATGGATGCTTGGAAGGGAGCCACCCTAGCATCATCTTTCAAAGGGTTCCCATGCAAGAGGATGGCTGGAGTGGAGAAGGAACAACAAAGAGTTGGACTACATGAAACAGCCTGCCCAACCCTAACTGAGTTATAGAAACCACAGCTGGGAGACTCCAGAGGAGAATCTATGGAAGACCCACAAATATTAATGCCACATCAGGAGAATCAGTCTATGGAATCACAGCCAGAGGGTACCAACACACATTATAATTGTGACATCCAAGTCCTTCTCTGCCCTTCCCTTACCTCTTTCTAGGTCGAATGCTGCAGGGGCCAAGAGCTGCTGCCAAGGAATGGGAGGCAGGGTGGAGCTTAGGCACAGTGAAGAGACTGACTGTCCCCTGGCCTCTGTGTTCTGGGCTTTCAGTCCAGAGGCCAAGCTGAGGGAGGAGAAAAGTTTTAAACTTGAATGGAATTGGGGGTTTTAAAATAACTCCGAATTGGATTTATGGGTATATTAAGAGAGAACTGAGCTCTTTATTTTATGAGAGTGACAGAAAAAGCTCTGGAAACCATGTGAGATGAAAACTAGGGGTAGATAAAGAACTTTTCCACAGAGTAAGTTTAATGAGAAGTGGTGAAAAAGAAAAAGGTCGATTTCAGCCTATACTTTAAGTTCAGCTCATTCAAGTCACAAAATAATTTTCTTGAGTTGTTGTTCATTTAAGTTTATCTTTTTAAAAATTAACTTGAGGGTAGTTTTGTGTGCAGAAGAGACCATTCAGAAGTTTATTTAGCTTCTAAAATTAATATTAGATACATTACAGTTAGAAAGTTCAAACCCTAGTTCTTCCTTATACTTTTAAATTCTGCTTATAAATTGTATTATTCTATTTATTCTCTTAGCAAATTTTAACTTCACTCTTAAAGTTCTTTTGACTAGCAATTGGTCACAATTATAAACTGAAGTAATTTAACTCCTTCAAATATATCAGATTGTACTGGGTTGTCGGAAAAGTCTTAATGCATTTTTGCAACAAAAAACACAGAAAAAATACATCATGACTTTTCCGACAACCCAATATATTTAAATTTGATATATTTGATTTCCTTCTTTAGTGCTTCAACCAAGTTAATGCACCATTCCTTATAAATCTGATAAACAAACTTATAAATATAATGACCTTTGAATTTTTATTAAATGTTTCAATAAAGTACATAAACTTGGAAAGATTTAAAATTTAATTCACAAGTCTAAATTAAATATTCAATTCACATTTTAATTTACAGTTATTGGGCTGCTAGTCTAATAGGTCAAATTTTTGTAAACATAACAAGGTCTTAAATACCAAATATTAAAACTATGGTGTTCCTTTTCTTCCACATTTAAATGCTGAATTCTAACTATTCTGGGAGTTATGAGATGCTTACCAGTAAGGAAGCTATTTACCCTTTCAAGTAACTGTTATGAATTTTGACAAGAGATTTCTGATGAGTATGAGAGATAGAGTTGCAAGCATTCAGGACAATTGTTTCTGCCAATTAAAAACACTATTCTATTAACCCACATATGATGTGGGGTTGCTTTCTCAGCATGTTTGGGTTGCAAAAATAAAAATTTCAGCCAGGACACTGACTGCATTCTTTCCAGCAACTTTGATGTAATGCATTATACCGTATTGATAATTGTTACATCAAAGACTCTCTAAGTCAAAGGAGGATTTCACGTGATGTGAGGCCTCTAGATTCATGTCTTATACATTACCTAATGCTTTTTTCTACTCACAGACATCTGCAACCTGAACCTAGGTTGATTAACTTATTAGAGTTTCTATTCCCTTGGATCTTAAGTTATGTAGGTGTATTTTCTGCCTACCACTAAACACTTTTGAACTTGATGGAAGCCTGCAGTCTTTCATCATTCCATGCTACTCGACTCTTACAGGTATTAAAATGACAACCAACTGCATTTTGAATAGCTCACAGAGCTAGAAAGCCATTCTACTAACCATTTATACAATAAAAACTCAAATTAAAAAAATAAATACATAAAAACATGAATGGACCTCAGTTTGAAAGACTCTGCTATAAACCAGTTTCATCTTTTTTCCATTTAACAGTCATAGGAAGTAAGCTGCAGAGATATTTCTATTTTGTAGATGAATGCATTTGATTATAAACAAGCTAGACAACTTATCCTAAAACATGTCCATAATAAGTAGCAGAATTAAGACCCAAACCTAGGTCTAATTACAACTGTGCTGTGTATCCTATTGTGCCTCCCTCCCTCTCCTTAAAAGTTCAGCAAAGGCAGATAAAAGAATAAACATTGAGAGAGGGTTTTCCAGAAACGTTTGAACTTCATGAAAACAATAGAAAAACATCTTTAAAAAAGTGTGTGTGTGATTCTTGGTAAGTCTTCCCTACCAAGTTTGATTCTTCAGGATCATGCAATGATGCCAAATCCTGGAGGGAAAAAATGCCTCTGTTACAAATCTTGTTGATTCTCTGCTTAAAGTGGAGTCATTAAGAATTGGTAATTTCCATAGCCAAGAGCACTAGCATTTTTCTTTGCTGTATATGAAACACTGTAGAAACTTTCAAAGCAGAGTCACAAGAGGCTTCTGCTAGAAATACATGCCATGGCCCAAGTTGGTGTTGACTGCCACTGCTCCTAGTGGGGTGACACACAAAGCAGGAAAGCAAAGTGTGGTATCACAGATCTAATTCTCAAAGCCCCTCACCCTTTTCATTTTAAAAGAGTGGAGCTGTTTCTTCACACTAGATCTTATGTGTATGTGTTGGGGGGGGGGTTCTAGTTTAAATGCAAGTTAGAACCCCCTTCCACCCTTAAACATTTCAACATCCATAATGGTTCATGGAGGACAACTTAAATACCACTGTCACGGAAAGAGTATGACATTCTAAGCACAGAATTTCTCTAGAAAAACCTATGGAGGATGCTTCTTAGAAGAGTTCTCTCTTCTACTTCTTAGAAGATTTTTCTCTTTGTCCCGAGGAGGAGGGAACTTGAACACAATATCCTATAGAGACAGACATCATTCTAACTCTATCTCCTCCATCTAATATTAGAAATGACATTATTGGGCCGGCCGAGTGGCGCGATGGTTAAGAACTGGCTTGAGATGCCAGAGGGCCCCGGTTTGGATCCCACATATGAGGGCCAGTGACACTGCCCTCCACAGCTAAGATGCTGAACAACAGCTCACCCTGAAGCTGGGCTGCCGTGAGTTGCCGGCGACGGCGTGGGCTGCAGTCCCTGTGGCAGTGGGTTGCCATTGGCTCCCGTATGTAGCCAGCAGCCAGCGTGAGCAGCCAGCAGCCGCCGTGAGCGGCCGTCCAGAAGCCAGCGACTGATCTGCCTCGCCAGGGAAGAGCGCAATGATGGTGCCAACTTGGGCCAGTGAAGCAACGTCCTCCACAACTAGACTGAGGAACAAAACGACAGCAACTTGTCTGTTCCCCCTCCCCCAATTCCCCAGCACTGTTCCCATCCCCCCAATTCCCCAATAAAAAAAAAAAGAAAAATAAAAAAGAAATGACATTATTGTCCCAGCCATACAGAAGCCTCATGTGATGTTTCCCAGATGTAACACATCTCTACCTTTTTGTCTCAGGCAAATATATATTTGTCAGAGAGTAATTAGTAAGTATGACTGCTAGATTCAGGTCTCTGTGGGAGGAAATTTCCCTCCCCTCTGTTTTATCTCATCCTAAATCTTGTATTTGCCAGTTAGGGGAGTTTATCAGAATAAAACTATTTCATGAAAGGCATTAGTCTAATTATGCCCAAATTCTGCTTTTCTCACCAAACCTTCTTAATTGGCTATTGGGCATCAGTCAGAGAAATAATGAAAACGGAGGAGGCGTCTGTGTCCCAGCCAAACTTGTCTGTTAACATTGGCCTCCTGGAGACCCATACTTTGTAATGCTCGAATGCTCAATCCACATGTAATTTAAATTACAGTTATTGATTGTTTCTGCTACCTCAGAATTATGGAAACAGACTTGGAAGTCATCAAGAAAAAAAGGTAGAGACTATTATTATAGTGCTTATACTATCCAATAGTTTGTGGTTTTCCTTTCACATAAACTTGGGAGTTGAAACCCAAGGCCAAGTGGGAATCGTAGCCATAAAAAAAACCCGGGCATCTATTTTATTCACTCAAACCATTTTGAAGAGCTTTGACTATATTATCCACCCCAAACCCCACCCCCCCAGAAAAATTTCAACCCCAAATCCCCTTAAAGATTAACAAGCTGACAAACCTTGCTAATGTCAAGGAGGGGAAAACAGCTCCCTGCTAGTTGCCGGAAATGGACTCCAGACTTCCTCTTTCTTCAGCTGAGGACACTATGTAACTGTTCAAAAATGTGAAGGTTTCTTAAAGCATGATGACTATTACAGGACTGAGACATAGGCTTCTCCTGGAGCCAGGTAGCAACATTCAGCCAATGAATCAGACCCCAGTCTGGCCTGATGTTCAACAAGGAGATGATTTATAATGGGATACAGGGGCAGCCGGCGGATACACCTCAGAGGCTGGATAACTCAGGCCAGCTGGGCACAGATTGTGACACTTCTCCCCCCACCCACATCATTTTCTCTCTGCAGAACACGGGGAGAGCAGGTCTTTGAGAGGGCAGCGTGGAGACATTCAGCACGCAAAGATGCAGGCTTATCAAGAACTGGTTTTACTATATGTCTTTCTGAAATCAGTGTCAGCCCAGAGGAAATATTCCAGCAGGAATTAGACTCAGTGGAATTCTGGAAATGGTAAGAAAGTCATAGCATATAGAAAGATTAGTTTTTCCTTTCTGTATTTTGTTTCGTTTTTGGTGGGGGGAATGCACACAGAAGAGCATCACTTATATTTATCTGAAAAGGTTTAGTTCTATAGTGTGTAATATACTTTGGGCCATAATAATTATACTATTTTTGGCTCTGTAGATATATAAAAATATATTTACTTACCATAAATATACATGATATTTACTAGCATAGCAATATACTTTGTAATATTATTATTCCAATAAACAATATGTTTCAATAGTATACAAATGCTATTCTAAAACATATGAGGTCTATAGATATAAATTATAATACGAAGGGCAACTTTTGCCAAATGGAAAAACACACAGATATATATTCAGAAACATTTCTAGACCTATTTCTTTAAGAAAAAAAGTTATGAAATTGTGATCTTATTTTCAGTCCTTTAAATGAAGCTGTCCCCATGAAACTGATTAAATATGGGTCAACAAACTGTAGCCTGTCATATCCACCATATTTCCTCATTTTTTTATTCCCAGCTACCTTCCTCCTTTTCTTCCATTCTCCTATTTACTACCAGCTATATGGCAGAAAACTTGCTTTCCTAAACTATGCTACAATTTCCATCATAATCCTACTCTGTACTTTGGGAAAATGCTCCCTAAACAGGTTTGTCATGATTTTTATGATAAGTTATCAGGACCAAGTTAATATCTAACTTAAACTTTTATAATTAAAAATGATATTGTCAAGTTCCTAAGGAGGGTGGGAAAGCTCATTACATGAAGAGACCTAGCTAGTAAATTCTTTTGCAGAGCTAACAAGGACCAGGTAGGGCTGAGACCTCTCTTCTACAATGTTAAATATTGGAGAAATCCAAAAAGAGTTTTGAGAGAAAAATTTAGTAACCTCCAAATTCCTGGACAAAATGTTATTCATGTGTGAAGATAATGGAAAGAGTTTCCAGATATGCAAATACTCAAAGTATGCCGTCTGCATACTTATCTAGAAAAATGTTACCCATAGCTGAACTCAAATGTAATAAGAAACTGTAACAAGTTTTAAAAACTCAGACTCAGTAAGTAGGAAGTAGAATAAAAGGCTAGAAATAAAACGTGAAATTGTTTAAATATATAATTAAGTCAATAAATTTAAAATATAGTCGCAAAGCACTATGAAAATTCCATAGTAATTTTGAAAGATTAAAAGGCTTTAAAATGAGAAAAGAAAAGAAAACATCTTCTAAATCTCATATTATACAAAAAAATAGGAAATGGAAAAAGAGAAGGAATTTTTTTCTTTGAACTGAAGGAAACCAGTAGATACTATTTTCTATTTGAGGTAGATAATTAAAGAGCTAAGAGATGCAGTTTTAAAAAAATTAAAATTAAACTGTTAATTGAAGCAAAAACTGGATTTATAGCTTATAATTCCTTAAAGAAAATAAAGAAATATACATAGCCCATAATAACAAAAGATAAGAAAAGAAAACCAATGTACAAGCACATAAAAGAATGAATAAAGCAAGATGACATGTGGACAATAAATATAAATTGGAAATGGTTAAACATAAAAGGATAAAGACCATGAGTTTGTATTATAAAACAGAAGTTAACTATATTGTGTACAAAAATACACTGAAAACAAAAGAACCTGGAAAAGTTTACATGCAAATGACATAAAAACCTATCAGATGAATGTAGGCTAAAAGAAACCATGTATCACAAGATTATTATCAGGAAACACAGAATTCAGAACAACATTAATAGTTAAAATATATGGAAAGAATTTCAGGCAAAAAAAGAATTTTTTTTTTCAGTGGGGAGTCTCCACTGGGCTCAGTTCCCAATGAAAATGACCAAATCAACGTATTAGAGAAAATTCTATATCTTGGCCAGAACTTGGAGAGGGATGTCATTGACACACATAATACTTACAGAAGCACGGTGGTGCAGTGAGGATTTGCAACAAGAGAGGCTGAACAGACAAGGAAATACGGACTTCGGGCTCAAACTTCATCTGTAAAAAATAACACACAGGGAAAAATGAAACCAGTGATAAGTAACTCCTTATCAAAAAGAACTATTTTATATTAGATATTTTATGAAGGTCACAAGACATTGGACATCTTTAAAATGGTAAAAAAAAAAAAGAAACCTCTCAGAATTCTATCTGCATTAAAAATTGTCCTTCAAACATGAGGGTGAAATAAAGGTGTTTCAAGTAAATAAAAACTAAGGGAATTTGTTACCTAAGCTACGAGATTTACTAAATTATGCTTTTTTAGCTGAAGGGAAATGATACCAGATGCTAAATTCCATCTACAGGATGGTAAAAAAAAAAAAATCACCAGAAATAATAAGTATGTGGGAGAATAAAAGACAACTGACTATAATTATGTTTAAGTAAAATTTATATCAATAGCACAAAGGAGATGGGGAGAAATGGAATTCTAGTGCCTTAAGGTTTTTACAGTTTGTGAAGTGGTATAATATTAATTTTAAGTAGGCTGTGATAAATTAAGAATAATTACAAAATAATGCTAGGAACAACAATACAGAAGTATTGTTAAAAAATAAAATGAAATATTAAACCCAATCATATCAATACCTACATTAAATGTAAATGGACAAAGCAGTCCAATTAATAGGTAGAAATAATCTAGATAAAAAGCAAGATTCAACTAAGCTCTGTTGACAAGAAATGCATGTTAAGTATTAAGGCACAGATAGATAGGTTAAATCAAAGTATGGGGAAAATATGCAACATGCAAACATTAAGCATAGGAGAGCTGGAGTGACCATATTAATATCAAAGTGGACTTCAGATAAAGAGTATTACTAGAGATATATAGGGACATTTTATCATGATAAATGACAGAAATCATCAGGCTGACCCTCTAATTTCAAATGCATATAAATCAATAAGAGTTTTAATGTAGATTACATCTCAGTAAAGGTGTTAAAATACATGAAGAAGGGCTGGCCTAGCGGCTCAGTTGGTTAAGAGCTCTCTTGGGAGCACCAGCTCTGAGCAGCAGGGTGGTGGTTTGGATCCCACATTGAGGGCCAGTGATGCTGCGCCCTCTACAGTTAAGATGATGAATAACAGCTCGACCTGGAGCTGGGCTGCCATGAGCTATGTGAGTGGCTGGAAGTGGGCAAGAGCTGCCATGAGCCACCAGGAGCGGCCGATCAATGACCGGCGACCAATTTCCTCACCCGGGAAGAGCGCAATGATAATAATAACATGGGCCAGTGAAGCGACGTCCTCTACAATTAGCCTGAAGAACAAAACAGCAATTTGTCTACCTGTCTATTCCCCTTCCCAGATTCCCCAATAAAATCTTAAAAAAAAAAAATACATGAAGAAAAAACTAATAAAAAGAAAAATAGACAAATATGCAATTGCAGTTAGAAATTTTACTATCCCCTCCATCAGCAATGAATAGGATAACTAGACAAATACTAAGCAAGGCTGAAGAAAATTGGAACAGTATTATGTACCAACTTCTTCTAATTGACAATTTAAAAGCATTACATGCAACAACTGTTAAATACACACTGTTTTCAAATGCACAGGGGGTGATTATGAAGATAAGCCATATGCCAGGCCATGAAATAAATCTCAATAAAATTTAAAAGATTATAATCATACAAATAACATTTTATGATCCAAGTGGAGTTAAATTAGAAGCAATTATTAGGTACCAAGAAAAGTATCAAAATATCTAGAAATTAAACACATACTTTTAAGTAATCCACGAGTCAAAGAAGAAATAAGAGAAATTAGAAAATATCTAAAAGTAAATTGTATTACAAATATGATATATCAAAGTTTCTGGGATGCAGCTAAAGCAGTGTTCAAGGGAAATTTATAGATTAAAGTGCTTATATTGGAAGAGAAGTCAGGTTTAAAAACATGAATCTAATTCTATCTTAAGTTATGAAAAGGAGAACAAATTATACCCTAAATAAGTAGTAAGGATAAAATAATAAAGATTAAAAAACAGATAAAAAATAAAATAGTAGAGAAAATCAACGAAGTTCATATTTAGTTCTTGGAAAAGATTAAATAAAATTGATACAGCCCCTATGAAGACTAATCAAGAAAAACAACAGAAGTCACAAGTAACCAATATCAGGAATGACAGAGGTGATGCCATTAGAGATCCTATAGTTATTAAAAAGGACATTATGGGGAAATTATGAAGAACATTATGCCAATTAATATAATGACATAATATATTAATAATTAATATAATGACACATTATATTAATAAAAATAAAAATATATTAATAAAAATAAAAATAAAATAGACACATTCCTTTAAAATGCAATTCACCAGAACTGGCTCAGAAACAAACAGAAAGTCTAAATAGCTTTAGTTCTATTAAAGATATTTAATTCATAATCAAATACCTTCCCTGCAAAAGAAACTCCAATTGTATCCAACATTTAAGGAAAAACTACTACCAATCTTACATGAACTCTTCAAAAAATATAGAAGGAGGGAATGTTTCCTAATTTATTTTATGAGTGCAGCATAATGCAGATACTGGTGAACTTGTGAAGCAACTGAAACTCTGATACCTACTGGTGAGGGTGTAAAATGGTGAAATTAATTTAGCAAATGTGTTTGAAGTTTCTTTTAAAGTTAATCACACATTTACCCCGTGACCCAACAATTTGACTCCAAGATATTTACCCAAGAAATGTCAAAACATACCTCCACAAAGACTTTACCAGGTCAAGGAACTCTTCCCCCACCTGCTGTTATTGTTGGAAGCTGATGGTTCACAGCTGCTCCATCTCAGGAGAATTGTCCTCAGCTGATAGGAGTCACTTCATTCAATAAGTTACACCCCCACCCTCAGAAGGGGTCAGCACAACTGATGACTGATGCAAAGTGTAGAAGGCCAACCCCTTGCCTCAAGGGTAATCCAAGACTTGACCTGAGACCTCACCCGTACTCTGCTTCCTCCCTCTCTTGTAGGTTTCTCCTGAGAGCACTCCTGAAATAAATTACCTCCCCCCAGAATCCATGTATCAGGCTCTGCTTCTAGGGACCTTAACCTGGGATAAGAGGTGACAACTCTGAGAACTCCTTATAGTATCTTTATTTGTATAAACCAAACACTGGGAGGGAGGGATCCACAAATGTCCATTTATGGTGGAACGGATAAACGAACTACGGTGTATCTTAGAAATGAACTGGGCTTTCTAGAATTGAATTACAATTGAATTGAATTCCATTCATAGAATTTAATACCACTCGGCCAACAAAAGGAATGAACTGATACATGGAACAACTTGGATGATTCTCAAAGAAAAAAACACACTGTGACAATTGGGAAATGTGTTGATTTAATGTCCAAAGAGAAAAGCTATATGATCATCTCAATAGTTTCCATGTCCATTAGTGATTAGAAATGCACTAGTAAAATAAGAGATGATACCAAATTCTTCTCTCTCCTTCCTTTCTGATGAATATTTACATATATGTTTATGTATATGTTCTCTATAGCCAGTAAGACCAACTAGTGGGCCCTAGAGCAAATTAAACCAAAAAATCCCTGGAGGCAAAAATGACAAAATTGAAGCTGTCCTCCTTTGGGTGCATCATGAGAAGGTAGGGCTCTTTGGAAAAGACAATGCTGGGAAAAATAGAAGGCAGCAGGACAAGAGGAAGACCAAACATGACATGCATTGACTCCATAAAAGAAGCCACAGGCATGAGTCTACAGGAGCTGAGCCGGACTGTTAACGGCAGGACATGTGGACATCACTCATTCACAGAGTAGCCAGGAGTTGGAGCCGGTTCAATGGCACATAACACACACATGTATGTTCTATACCTGTATTTCTGGTCTGGCCAAGTTTTCAACATTTTGTTGAGTCAGTTTTCATAATGTATGTTTTTATCATAAGTCTAATCAAGATTTAATTTTTAAATGGGTGTTCTACTTTTTGAATCAATTATTTTAATCATTTTTATTTTTTCAGAATATTTTTCATTTTATTTAGGTTTTTTTTCTTGAGCTGTAACTGACATATAACATTATGTTGGTTTCAGGTGCACAGCACAATTATTCAATGTATGTATATATTGTAAAATGATCATCGAAATAAGTCTAGTTAACGTTCATCACCAGACAGTTTTTTTCTCGTGATAAGAATTTTTAAGATATACTTCCTTAACAACTTTCAAATACGTAATTCAGTATTATTACCTATCATCACCAAGCTGTACATTACATCCCCAGGACTTATTTGTTTTATTTTGACCACTTTTACCATTTTGCTTATCCCCCACCCCCCACCTCTGCCTCTGGCAATCACCAATCTAATCTCTGTATGTATGTTTGGTTTTTTGTTTATTTTTAGATTCTACATATAAGTGAGATCATATGATATTTGTCTTTCTCTGAGTTATTTCACTTACCATAATGTCACGGTCCATCTATGTTATCATAAATGGCAGGACTTCTTTTTTATGGATGAATAATATTTCACTGCATTTATATTTATGTTTATATTTCTGTTTATATTCTACATCTTCTTTGTTCATTTATTTGTTGATGGACACTTAGGTTGTTTCCATACCTTGGCTATTGTAAATAATATTGTAATAAAGATGAGGTGCAAATATGTTTTTGTTAGTGTTTTCATTTTCTTTGGATAAATACACACAAGTGTGATTGCTGGATCATATGGTAGTTCTATTTTTAATTTTTTGAGGAACCTCCATGTTATTTTCCATAGTGGCTGCACCAAATTATATTCCCACCAACAGTGTACAAGAGTTCCCTTTTCTCCACATCCTCATCAACACTTATTTCTTGTCTTTTTTGATAAGAGCCATTCTAACAGGTGTGAGGTGATATTGTGGTTTTAATTTGCATTTCTGTTATCGCAGAGTGGGCCCTTCTCAGCACAAAGTCCAGGTTCTTGGCAACTCAAGCAAAGAATTGAACAAGTTGCCTAAGTAAAGTACTGAAAAAGTAGTTTATTCGAAGAGATAGTACATTTCAAAGAAATAGAAGTAGACCGGAGCAGTAGAAAATGGCTTAAGGGCCCATTATTAGAAGATAAATTACATTCCAAAGAGTTTGGAGGGGGCCACGCACAAAGGCGAGGCTCAAAAGGCTCAAAAAAGGGAGAAAGGGGTTCAAAAAGGTAAGAAGTGGTCAAAAGGAGCAGGGCAGACTTCCAAGGACTTGGAGTTTTTATCCCCTTTCTCTACAATGGGCTGTTCCCCTAAGGCAGCGGTTCTCAACCTGTGGGTCACGACCCCCTTGGG
>NW_017731411.1:942191-944984 GCF_001890085.2 Hipposideros armiger
TTTTGTTTTCAGTGTGTCTCTTACATTCGTCTCATTGTTGAAAATTTTTAAATTAATTTAAGTGTGTTTGTGATTTTAAAAAGTTTTGAAATATTTTTAGATTAACAAATTTCAAAGAGCTTTCAGGGAGTTCCTACACACATTCTTCACCCAGTTCCCCCTAATCTTGACATCTTATATGACCATGGTACAATATTATTAACTAAATTACTACTTCATTGGGACTTTATCAGCTATTCACTATGATTTTTTCTGTTTCTAGATCCAATCCAGGAAATTACATTGCATTTAGTTGTTATGTCTCCTTGGTCTCCTCCATTCTATGTTTTTTAATCTTTCCTTGTTTTTCATGCTAACACTTTTGAAGGGTACTGTTCCAGGATTTGGTAGAATATCCCTCAGTTTAAATTTGTCTCATGTTGTCTCATGATTAACATGGGGTTATAGATTTTGAGGGGGAAATGTTACAGAGAAAGTGCCTTCTCATCATATGCTATCAGGAGGTACATGGTATCAACATGACTTGATCACTCAAGAGGGCGTCTGCCAGGTTTTCTCCATTATAAAATTATTGTTTTCCCTTTCCATATGCTATTCATTAGAAGCAGTTACTAAGTCCAGCTCAAATTCAAGGGGGAGGGTAAAGAAGTACCACCTCCTACAAGGTGGACTACCAAAGAATTTGTGGACATATGTTAAAACTACCATAGTAATTAATAAATACAATGGGAAGAACTTTGAGGCCACACAAGTATCCTGTTTAAAATATCCTTAACGTTTCACCCACTAGTTTTACTATTCATTGATGGATCTCACCTACAGCAATTATTACTGTGGTAATAATTATTAATAGTGATATTTTAAGCTTCTCATTCCTTCTACACTTATTAATTGGACAAAAACAATTTGTCCCTCTCCTCCAATTACTTATTTATTCAATCGATTTATGGGCATGTAGATATTTATTTTGTTGTTTGAGTAATAATCCAATGCTAAATGTTATCATTGTTTGTTTTGGTGATGTATTCATTCCAGGTTGGCCATTGAGATCTCTTTTGGGTTACTTCTGTGTCCTTTTGACATGCCCTTATTTTTTTTTTTTGCCCCCCCAACACTTTATTGCTTTTTGGCACTAGAAGACCCTCCAGGCTCATCTTGTGTTTTCCTTGCCCCAGTCTTAGAATCTGTCACTTCTCTAGACAGCCTTGGTTCCTTTTATTAGAGAACAGTATTCAGAAAATGCTATAGACTGAATATTTGTATACTCCCAAATTCATATGTTAAATCCAAAGCCCAATGTGATGATATACGAACATGAGGTCTTTGGGAGGTGATTAGGTCATGAGGGGGCAACCCTTACAAAAGAAACTCTAGGGAGTGCCTATGTCCCTTCTGCCATGTAAGGACACAGCAAAAGGACAGTCATCTATAAATCAGGAAGTGGGTCTTCTACAAGACATTGAACCTGTTGACACCTTGATCTTGCACTTTCCAGCCTCAACAACTGTGAGGAATAAATTTTTGTCATTTGAAAACCACCCAGTCTATGGTATTCTGTTATAGCAGCTTAAACAGACTAAGAAACCAAAATCTGAGTGCTAGGTGTACTTGTTGCCACTGGGATGTCATTTCTGGGAAACACTCAGCATAGAGAACAAAAAAAAATTACGTGAACTAAGTGCACTAACCCATGTATACAAACACCCACGCATATAAACATTTCTATATATCAGTATCTACTTGTACATATATTAATAATGATGAGTTCATACTGGCAGCTCTGACTTTTATCTGGCACCAAAGGCTTCATTCTAGCCTTTACTCCTTTGATTTTTCCTAACTTCTTTCTCTGACTAAGAAAGCTGACTCCCCTTATCGACACCTGGCTTATATGTTTGTTCAACATAACATACGTATAGCTTCGGACAGCATATTCATCAGTATTTATGTACAGGTCATTTTATCTTCAGCCTTACATAACCAATCAAAACCCTGTTCTCCAACTGACTAAGACCATCTCTTTTTCTTCCCTATTGTGTTTCTGTTTTCATGGGTGTCTGATCCATTTATAAAACTTTGTAGTTTTTCTCATTCTTTTATGGAGTTTTAGAAATATGAAAGAATTCTGACACTAGCCTGATTTTTGCTTCTTTGGGTTTAGAGTTCTTGTTTTTCCCGTGCATGGATATATTTGTAGTAGCTTCCTTGGAACTCTAAGATATCATTAAGGTAAGTGTGGATCTTTGCCCTGTTACTTAAAATGTACATGATATTTAATAAACAAATTAGGACTACTCACACAGGCCTTTTTTAATTCAGGGAAATGTTTGCCTTTTCATTTGAAGCTAAAATGAAAATTCTCTATGAGTGAAAGTCATGGATGCTTGGGCAGGCTCTGGGACAATAAAGGTGGTTTCCTCTTGGGAGACAAATATAAAAACCAAGGGAGAAGCATGTCTTGCCTTTAGCCCCAGCAGGTGACCTTGTCTTTTCCCCTCACTTAACATGAGATGCACCCTCTTCACAGATTTTTAAATGTACAATACAGTATTGTTGTCTATAGGCGCAATGTTGTCCAGCAGATATCTGGAGCTCATTCATCTTTCATAGCTGAAATTTTATACACACTGATTAACAACTCCCTGTGTTTTCCTCCCCTCAGCCTCTGGCATCCACGACTTTATCTTTGCTTCCATTTTGAATAACCTTTGCTCTATTTTAGATTCCTCATATAAATGGAGTTATTGTAGTATTCATCCTTCTGTGACTGGTTATTTCACTTAGCTTAATGTC
>NW_017731411.1:946765-956179 GCF_001890085.2 Hipposideros armiger
GCCACTCGGCCGGCCCTAGGCAAGTGTCATTAAACAGGCCCTATTGACTTGGAGCTGTTATCCAGCCCTGTAATGTTTCTGTATTGATTGATAACCTGAGCTTTTGGAAAGGCCTCATTTTTGGTCTTTCCAGACTGATTGGAAGAAAGTCACAGAACCACACTTGCTCCTCTCCCGCTCCCCATGAAACGTTTATTTCCACAAACTCCACCTTCTTTTTCACAGCTTGTTTGTAATCACAAATAGTGTTGTTTCAAAACTACAAGGGATATTTAAGCTCCTCCCATGCAAATCCATCCTTTTGTAGAGAAGGAAATTGAATCAGAAAGTTCAGACAACTTGACATAGAACTAAGTTGATGCTGGAGCCAGGCCTTCTCACCCTGAGGCCAGTGTTCTTTTCACTAAAGCTTGACGTGTTTCAATGCTATTCATAGGATTATCATGCCCCTTAATCTAGAAAAAACTGGCCTGAACCCCTTTCTCATGACTTATGGAAAGTCCCCAAGGTTTCTGAGAATTTCCCAAGAACTTCCATTCTCATTTCCTCATGAGTTGGCTTCATTTATGAATGGGCTTCCCATCTTGCATTCTGCTGACCTTTCATGCTGTGCTGACTTTTTTTAGTCTCACTTCATTTTCAAATTCAGTTTTCTTTCAGCCTCCAATTCAGGTTCAAAGTTTAAAAGTGAGATCGCAGTAGCTGCATTTTCTTTTGCTCTGATTTCCGTTTCGCCCTTCTGTCTTACTCTCCATTCCCATCCTCCTTCCTCTCTTTCATGCCCTCAGATTACTCCCAGCCTGTGTTTCTATGTGGCAGTCTTTTAAAGAAGGTTGGGTTTAACAGGCATTGATTAAGAAAAGCAAAAACAAAACCAAAACCACATTCTTCCCATTTTCTCATGCAGGGCGATTCAACTCTCAAATTCAGCTCTGGGCCACCTCCTTTTGCCACTAAAGCTTAAAATGTACCACTCCTTGGATTAACTTTGTAGATCAGGAAATCTTCCTAACTATGTTGTGCAAAATGGCTGCTGTGACCCCATTCATCACAAATATCTTTTTAGCAGCTCCAGCTGGAAGTTTCTTAATAGTTCTGGCAGAAAAGCACCAGAAAAAGCCTCTCATTGTCCTGACTCAGGACAAATGTTCAATCCTAGACTAAAATTTATGGCTAGAGGTAAGGTTCACTCTACCCAGACACATTCAAGGTAATCTATAAACTATTTCCAATTTACTTTGAATTTTAGATTCATATCGCCTCCTGCCCCCTTTATAAAGACACACTTTGGGACAGATAGTCTATTTGCTGTCCCACAAAAACACTTTGTATGACCCTGAATCTTAGTTATTACACAAACTGTTGCAGTATCAGAGTGCCTGCCTTCTGCCTTCTATAAAATCCTTACTATTCTGCAAGGCCTTATCTAACCTGATCTCTTTTGTAAAATCGCCCATGACCACCTACTTTCCACTATCCAGGCCAAGATCCCCCCTGTAATAAAAGACAGATGCACAGGAGAAAAACAAAAGTTTAAAAGCATGTATACCTCCTGTATACATGGGAGAGACTCAGGAAAACGGAGTAACTCCCACAAAATGACCCAAGCCATCACCTTAAATACCAATTCCAGCTAAAGACAAGAGAAAGATGTTGGGAGTCAGTTATGGGAAGTGACCAGGAAAAGCATAGGCAATAAGGGTCAGGTTGTCATGACAATTTAAGTCTGTGTGTTCTCCATTGACAAGAATTTTTAGAAATTTAGTCACCCTCCTCTTTCAAGTACAGAGAGGGGGACACCCTTACAAATGGAGAGTTCCCTAATAAATGTACATTTCCCTCTCAAAAGGGCAACTTCTAGTCTGTTTTAAGAGATCTTGTGTTTGCAGCCTCTAAAAAAAAATCATCCCTAAACAATCCTTATGCCAATGAAACATATTTTCAGGTGGCATATTCTGTTTCCCCTTCAGAGCCCTTACCTGTGGGGTCTGATGCTATCTCTAAGTGGACAGTTTCAGAATTGAATTGAATTGTATGCCACCCAGCAGAACTGGTCAGTACAGGGAACGCCCCACACATTCGGTGACCAAAAGTGGTATGGAAAGTAGAGGGAAAAACAAAGTTTCCTTTTATTGGCATACAGAAGGTTTTCTTTTCAGCACCATTGTATAAAATTACTTTAGAAACACACCCACTCTGAGAAAAACATGGAGTACCCCTACATCATGGGCATTCGTTTTTTTTGTTTTTGTTTTTAATTGGGGAATTGGGAGGATGAGAACAGTGCTGGGGAATTGGGNAGCAACGAAAATAATTTTATGGTTGGGGGTCACCACAACATGAGGAACTGTATTAAGGGGTCGCAGCATTAGGAAGGTTGAGAACCGCTGCCCTAAGGGCTTGGGACCATTTGATTGGCACCTGTGATTGACAAGAGGTACTGCGTAGGTGCCAGTGACTGGTCTGATCTAGTTGGGTATTTTGTGCCCATTTGTTTTCCCACAGGGGTAGGTAATTACAATACAAAGGGGAGTTTTGGGTGTAGAGGGGATGTCCCCTTGGTGGTCGCACTCTGTGGGATGTGCAGGAATGCAGAGGCCCAATGCCTGCCTCTAACTGCCTGCCTTGTTTTTCCCCTTGAGAGACCTGATCCCCCTAAAATCTCTATGGGAAGTTGAGGGACAGGAGGTCTTTTCTTCTGTATCTACTTTCTGCTGGGCAGGGGGATAGTATTGTCCCTGCCTATTGGGGGATTCACAGAACTCTCACCCTAGCTGATCTTAGATGAGAGAAAGAGGTCTCGAGTTTCGCTTGGAAGATTGTGTTGGCTTCTTTGGTTGTGACTGGCAGTCTTGTTGGGGTATCCTCTGTATCCCCAAGGCCCCTGAATGAAGAAAAATAGATTTTAATTAATAAATCTGTTAGCTCTCATGAAGCCTGTGGCCATTCAGCCGGTCACTCAGGTGGCATCAATTGTCTGGGCCCAGAATGGGTTTGGCATTTAGTTGACTGGCCTGGGGGATATTAGGAAGTCACAGGCTTTCAAGTAGTTATCTGAAGCAAGGGTAGGAGACTTCTATTGTTCAGGATTCAGAAACTGATTTACAAAACAACCAAGAAGCAGGGGGATAGGAGAATTCTAGGATTCAGGCTAGGAGCAATCTTTAGCCTAGGATTCACAGACTGATTAGAAGAGTAATCAAAGCCAGGGGCTAAGAAACTAAGGGACTAGGGAGAAGACTTAACATTTCTGTACTTAACATTTCTATAGGAAAGAACACTTAAAACTTTCTTAGTGGTGGGGGTGCTCTCGGTTGGCCAGTAACATTTCTTTGATGGTTAATGATATTGAGCACTTTTTCAGGTACCTGTTGGCCATCTATATGTCTGTCTTCTTTGCAAAAATGTCCACTGGTATACCCTGACTATTTTTTAATAGGATTTTTATTTTTTATTTTTTATTTTTTTGCTATTTAGATGTATGGTTTTTAAAATATATTTTAGATATTAACCCCTGCAAGTACAGGTATTTTTCTCACATTTTGTGGGTTCCCTTTTCATTTTATTGTTGCTTTTCTTTGCTTTGCAGAAGCTCTTTTAGTTCAATTTAGTCCCACGTGTTTATATTTCCTTTTGATTCCTTTGCTTTTGGTGTCAAATCTAAAAATTTATGGCCAAGACCAATGTCAAGGATTTTACCTCCTGTGTTTTCTTATAGGAGTTTTATGGTTGCAGGTCTTATGTTTTTAACTCTATTTTAGGTTGATTTTTGCATTGGTGTAAGATAGTGGTCCAATTTCATTTTTTTGAAAGTGGCTGTCCAGTTTTCCCAGTACCATTTATTAAATAGCCTGTCCTTTCCCCATTGTATATTCTTAGCCCCATTGTTGTAAGTTAATTGACCATATATGTGTGGTTTATTTTTGGAATCTCTGTTATGTCCCCTTCATCTATGTGTCTGTTTTTATGCCAATAGGTTTTAATATTTAAAATTTCCTCTATGTTTTTCCTGTGGTTACTTCCTCTTTCTTACTAGTAATTTTATTTCTCATTTTTTTCTTTTTATATTTCTTAAAGAACCAGACCTTAAATTGTTGATTCTATTATTTGCTTTTTCTCTAATTATTTTTCTGGCTTATATTTATTAATTTTTGTACTGCATTTTGTAGTTAATTTCATTGCCCATTTTCTATCTTATTGAATTTATCATTTAATTTACCGTAATTTCTCTTATTTGAAATAAAAACATTTAATCTATAATTTTCCTCTGACTACTTCAGATGTTTTATGTGCAATGTTCTGAGTTTTATGTGTAATGAGGTTTTATGTATAATGTCCTTTGTTTTGTTTTCATTCAAATGTTCTGTAATTGAAATTTTTATTCAGAGCAATATTTATAGTGCAATGTTAGGTTCTTCTATCCCCATTCTTTAGTATTTAGGATTTTGTTGCTGTTGTTTTAAATTTTGTCAATTTCTAGTGTCTTGTTTTGTTTTCATTGTAACTACATAAGATAGGATGTACATTTTTTTTCCTTTTTGAAAAAATTGAAAGTTTTTTTATTTTGGTATTGTAGATAATGATCAACTTTCAAAATTCTCCCTTGGGTTTTGTAAAGAATATATATTCTCTGTTGGTTAAAAGGTTTGACATATTTAGTAAATCAACCTTATTTTTTTTATTATCCAATTATGCATGTTATGTCTACTTGACCAAACGTGGTATGTTAAAATCATCAACATTCATATTCCTGTTAATGTTGTCTACACTTGCAAGAGTTTTTACTTTATGTATTGTGAAGGCATTTCATTTGATGGATAAAGATTCATGCAATCATATCTTTATTGAGGTTGATAATTATCAAATTGAAATGAATTCTTTCCCCTCTAATGCATTTTGCCCTGCATTGTCGAATGGTAATGTTGTCAATTTTTCTTTTTCTTTTTGCTCAAAATTTCCTAATATGTTCTTATCATACACACACACACACACACACACACACACACACACACACACANCCTGTCCTCATCAGCCCTGTGATTTGTCCAGGGTCATTACCTGGGGCTGCCTTACCCATGTAGAATGTTGTTTACCTTACTCAGGCTAGCCGTCATTCAAGATCACATTGAAAAACACACAGGCCCTCTGTCAGAGGCCATAAGCACTGGTTGCTCAGGGAGACAGGTGCAGCCATGGAGTTCAGAGCATTCAAGCTGGTGACTGGAAACTTTACTTGAGGAACAAGATGGAGCCCAAGTCACAGGCAATGGATGGTCTAAGAGATATCAGGGTAGGGGAATAAGCAGAAAGCGAATGCCAGGGCATGGGAGCCAATGGTGAGAGGGAAAGAGATGCTGCCGATAGGAAAAGAAGTCACAGTACTCAGAGCTGATGAAAATGGTAATGATACTGAACTTATTGAAATCTTAGCACGTGTCAGGCACTGGGCTAAGTGCTTTTCATGCTCCATCACATTTAATCCTCAAAACATGTCCAAGGGGTATTATTATCCCCAGTTTAGACATGAGAAAGCTATGGTTCCGTAGTTAAGAAATCTGACCACAGAAACACACACACAGCCCGTAAGTCGCAGAACCAAGATCCAGACTTAAGCCATCTAATGCCAGACCTCAGGCCCTTAACCACCACTCTGCAGCCGAAGTCAACAGGAATGTCTGGGGGAAAGGAACAGAATGCTGTTGCAACTGTGCTCATGTTGTAAACTTACACTCTAAATTTACCTCATCTATTTAAAAAATATAATTATTGTGTATACCTTTTTTCTTTCCAAGGAGTAGGGTATGAGTTATCTGGATGCTTTGGACTACAAATAACCAACACCAAACAAATAGAAGTATTTTAGTAATAAGGGCTTTATTCTCTTGTATATCAATGAGTCTAGTGACAGGGCAGTCTGTGGCATTTTAATTCAGTGGCGCATCCATGTCCTCTATGCTCCCCCTCTTTCCACTTGCCATCTTAGCTTATTGGGCCAGTTGCTCCTCATGATCACAAGATGGTTGCAGCACCTCCAGGTACCAAACACACACTAAAGATGTTTGTTTGAAAAATAGAGTGTTTCTTTCCATTTAGTAGAGAAGAAAACCTTTACCAGAAGCTTTATGGAGACTTCCTCTTGAGCCCATGGCCATGCCGCAATCAGTCACTGGCAAAGAGGATGGCATTGCTGTGGGTAGTTTGGATGGATGGTGATTCACTTCCAGATCTGAGGAGGGCTTACCCTCCATAACCATATGGGAAAGCAAAGTCGAGAACAGAACTGGGGAGGAAGAAGATGTGTGTACATGGGGAGGTGCAGGTTAGGGAAGAAGGCTACTGAGTAAGCATAAACGAGTGACTGCCGTGCTGGGGTGGGGAAAAGAGAATGCTGGATTACTTTGATTTCTTATTTTTTCATAAGATTAATTATGTGAATCGGGGATACACATACACCAGAAATAAAGAACCTCCAAGTATCACAATGAGAATTATATACACAATACAAATGATCTCTGCTCTATTTGATTAGTGGACCTATATAGTTGTGAATTCCTGTGGACACTTTAAAAACAAGACGATGTTCAAACCATCCTTCCCCAGGTTGCAGTCTTACTCCCAAAGAGGAATCAATTTCTTTATAGGGTATCTTCACTAAACTGCTGCCGGAGAATACAAAAAAAATTAATAAAACAATAATACCACTACTCAATCACATGCCAATCACAGTCACCTCCACCTCCAGTCATATTTTCTTGTGAAACTATTAAGCAGCTCAAGCCTATTTTATTTCTCATTTGCCATACACCATAGGTCAACTGTTATATGTTATAATGATTCCTACTCAAATAGCACTTCTCTTTATAAGAGATGCTGGAAAAATTGTATCATGGCAACTTTTAAGCATCTCAGATGTATTCTGTTTACAGAATAGTTCCAAGGAGAGCTTTTTAGTTTCCACATGAACTGCATGAAAATATGTAATCAACTGGGCCCCCTGTTTGGTGGAAGGCTAAAACCAAAACTAAATGATCCCATGGAAATTTGTTTTAGGAAAAGAGGTATTTCTACCCATGAGAGGAATTCTTCAAGTCAGCAGAACATTAAGCTGATGTTAACAAAAACAAAGATGTGAATTCCCCTACTGTCTTTCTCTGCACGTAATACTAACCACACACTCCTCACTCAGGAAGACTGACCTAGTTACCATCTCTCTACTGTGAATCACTCAGTGTCACATCCACTTCCCATTCTTGAATCCTACTCATCCACTCCCACTCCTTTAGGAGTCCTGTAAGATTCCAGTGAGGCAGGAATGGCCTCAAGGTCAAGATCCCCCATTTTTAATGTTTCACATCTCTCTGAGATGTAAGATGCATAAGGACATTCAATATGGCAGACATGGAATGGAGTCGTAGAACAGTTGACAAACTTTCCCTTTATACACAGCCTGAAACCGACTTGGACACAAAGCCTTCTGCCTCACATTCTTAACTCTTCCTACTATACCATGCTGCTTCTCATATTTCAGGACAAAAAGTTTTGGGGAGAGAAAGAGGCTAAGAGCAAATAAAAAGTTAAAAATGGGGCCTGCCGAGTGGCATGTTGGTTAAGAGTTGGCTTGGGACCCCAGCTCTGAGCAGCAGGGCCTGGTTTGGATCCCACATTAGGGCCAGTGACACTGTGCCTTCTACAGCTAAGATGGTGAACAACAGCTCGACCTGGAGCTGGGCTGCTGTGANTGTGTGTGTGTGTGTGTGTGTGTGTGTGTGTGTGTGTGTGTGTGTACATACCTCCTCATTTTTTCCCCATTCATTTGTCAATGGACATTTAAGTTGTGTCCACATTTTGACTACTGTGAATCATGCTGCAATGAACATGGGAGAGCTGGTATCACTTTGAGATCCTGATTTCAATTCTTTTGGATAAATACTCAGAAGTGGGATTGATAGATCATATGATAGTTCTGGTTTTCATTTTTTGAGAAATTACCATACTATGTCCCATAGTGGCTGTCCCATTTTACATCCCCACCAAATGCACATGTTCCAATTAACTCTGCAACCTTGCTAAATCATCAGGAAAATGCAAATCAAATCCACAGTGAAGTATCTCCTCAAAAGGTTTTCAAATGGTCCCTTAACAGTTTCTCCTGAAACTCCGATTAATGCCAGGAAGCTAAATCTGCCACTGCTGACATAATCAAGGCTGAATGTACACAAACTGAAGCTGATAACCACAGCTAAAATTAGGGTGACTGTGAAAGAGCCATTACTTACATTAGACAGGGGCAGTAAGTGTCCCTCAATCTGAGGACTTCATGGAAAGCTGACTGGTATTTTGGTTCCATTACAACAGATGATTGAATGTCAGTACCAAGCTCTGGTTGGAACTTGTTGGAAAGGCGTGTACGTCTACTCCCAGGCAGACACTGTGGAGACAGGGAGATTTGGAGTATTGGTCAGGATGGGTGTATGTGCAAGGGTGAGCCTGCGTGTAGACATTCAGGCATTGCCGAGCCGCACGAGCACCCGAGTCCCCCTTAAACACTTGTGCAGGCTGTCTGCACCCGTCAGTTCTCAACACACTGGTCCTGTCCCAAGCACTCAGGAACTAATGTGGATCCCAGCTTGAAAAGGAGAGTGATGCTGGCGGAAGATTATGATGGAGGCTGCTGATTTCTATTCAGTTATACTCCCCAGGGTCATTCTGGAGTGGAAGTGAGTGAATAAGAGTTTTCATTGTGTACATGATGTAATATTCGTTCCCCGGCTCAAGACAGATAGGCATTCTCCAGTGTGGGGGAACTCAGAGTATTAGAATATAAGGTTCCAGAATCAAAGCACATCTGGAAGAGTTTACTGCATTTATCTGTGACTCTGGTATATGTCCCACTAGGAAACTGTCTTGTTATCAGAAAGTCTGCATTTGGGTTCTGGATCTTTCTCTGTGTGGTCAGGGCAGATCCTTTGGTTTCTTCAACTACAGAATAGGGACACTAATCCTGTAGTACAGGGCACTACATCTATCTGTACAGGGATGTTTGGAGGCTCACACAGTAGACAGAATGTGAGCATGTGTGGAACGCTGATGTTACCAATTCAACCATTTACCGCTGTGTGGCAGGACGATGCAGTGAAGAAAACAGCCTCTGGCCTCTGATCACCAGGATGATAGTCCCAGCACTGACTCTCAGCAGGTATGAACTCAGTAGGTTGCTTAATCCCTCTGCCTCAGTTTCTTGAGAAAGGGATGGTACCAGACCATGCCCTTAAGTTGTGTTGTGAACATAATATATGCATATGTAAATCTGTTTCATAGCGCCTGGCATTAGGCAAGTGTCTTTTTTTTTTTTTTTTTTTTAGCTGAGCCATCTTGCCACCTGTTGGGAGCTCAGCGGCAGCTCAGCTCAGGCTG
>NW_017731411.1:958877-960006 GCF_001890085.2 Hipposideros armiger
ACTCACAGCAGCCCAGCTCCAGGTTGAGCTGTTGTTCAGCATCTTAGCTGTAGAGGGCAGTGTCACTGGCCCTCATATGTGGGATCTGAACCGGGGCCTTCTGGCATCCCAAGCCAGTTCTTAGCCATCGCGCCACTCGGCCGGCCCGGGCATTCATTTTTAAGGGGCTGCTTTGTGTTTTGTTTTCAAGAAAATATAAATAAACACCTACCTCTCACAGTGTTCATAGCCACCTCAAAAAAATGAATGGAAGAGGCGGGTTGAATACCAGCCTCTCTGCCTATTTGGGAGAACAGAAATAAAGTCTGTTCTTTCCAGTGGAATCAATCAACCTTTAGAAATACATTTGTTCATTGATCTACTTTCCTAGGGGTGAGATAGTGACAAATTCTGCTAAGAAAACAAGAAACAAAGTATAATGGAACATAGTACTGGTTTAGAAATTTGCATGCAAGGTAATTTTAAATTACAGTTTATTAAGCATAATTTATGAATAAATTTCCAAGAAACGGGCTACACACAAAGGTGTAACGAATACTTCCAGCATTTCATTTTGCAGCTCCATTTACTTGAAATGATGTGATGCAAAAAGAAATTGTACATCTTTCCTTTTCATGAATATACTCACATACTATGAGAGCAGATGGGATCGTTTCACTTTGACAGTGGAGAGAAAAGTAAGGAAACATGCAGAGTAGATTTCAAACCAAGGTCTACATTCTGTTTTGTTCAGTAGTCAAATGAATTTCATATTATCTATCTTGTCCCAGGTTATTACTCCAACTGAAGTGTCAGGAGATGTCATTACATTATCATCTTGTCTGACAATCATATTAGTAAGCATTGGCAGCTCCATAGGTCATCGTTTTCTCTGGCAGTCACTGATGAGTTTATTAAACACATACAGTATCATTTTGTCAAGCCTGCTTGTTAATCTACATTTACAGATGCACAGTGACTGATGGGACTGAAACGCTTCCCTAGTCAGAGCCCACAATGGCCCTAAATCAGAACATGTAGCAGAAACAGCACGCTAGTTTCAAGGTTGGGGCGGAATGTACTTCCTCTATTTTATGGATTCAGATACCTGCGGACCGCTGATAAGGTCTACACACTCATATTTTTCTTT
>NW_017731411.1:964843-992332 GCF_001890085.2 Hipposideros armiger
GTCCTCCACAACTAGACTGAAGAACAAAAGGACAGCAATTTGTCTGTTCCCCTTCCCCAATTCCCCAACGCAGTTTCCCTCCCCCAATTCCCCAATTAAGAAAAAAAAATTCTTAAAAAAAAAAAAGTTCAAAATGTATCCCTCTTCCCTAGCTTCCTCAAAGCTCTGCAGAAAAACAATAAAGGTCAATGCAAACCAAGCTATTAGCAACATGAGTTGTCATACTCCTTATAAAAGCCTATTGCCATTTTGAACCTCACATTCCCACAGTGCAGACATGTAATTGTTACTTTATCTTCCAGAATCCCTGATTCCTCATTGAAAGCTGCTCTGTAAAACATGAGGAATCTTCTTTGCTGACCAACCTTCCTCCTGGTACCCAAGCCAGTTAATGGTCATAGTGAATCCTAAGCTGTTTCTTATTGCCTAGACACCCAGATGGCCCTATCAGGGACCCTAAAGTTGTTGAAATCCTCTATACAGATTCTGTTCCTTTTCACTAGCAGTGGAAAGACTATGATGAATGAGTAAACACTCACTATTGAGTATCTGTGATGTGTCAGGCACTTTGTTGGGTACTTTTACCTGCCATATCCTTTACACCTCACAATGACCAATGTTTGTGTAAGCAAATGAGCCCAGAGAAGATAAATGGCTTGCTCACATTCATTCAGAAAGTAACCGAGCTGTGTGATGCAAAGCTAAGCTTTGTCCCTCGGGTCTCATGCTTTTCACACTCTATCACCTTTTTCCAGCTAATAGGGGATAATCCCATGAAATAAAAATGTATTTGTGTAGAACTACTATGTGCACAACTCCATTTGATAGAACTTGAGCCAGGCTTTCTGAGCTGGGCAGGATTCAGATAAGAAGGGAAGCAGATATCATTGACGTTGGGAGAGAGGAGCAGAGGGTTGTGACTGTCACCAGAGTAGGTTAGAGGCTAGTAATAACATCTACCCAGACAATGCTTTGATTCAGAAGCCCTGCCTCTGCAAGCTTGAAACTCTGGATCCCAAGAGAATTCCTTGGCCTTTTGTTTCCTTTGTCCACAGCTCTGAAGAGTGCAGCACAGGTATGACCAATGTACTCATTCATTTAACAGCTACTAATGAATGGCATCTACATCCGGGGCTCAGTATTAGGCACTGGGGTTCCAGCAAAAAACAAGATGCACATGGTTCTTCCTTATGGAAGTTACATTCTAGAGAGGCAAACAATAAACAAGTTAGAAATGATTAATTGCTTAATCAAGACAATTGTGCTGTGAAAGCAATAAATAGGATAATGATTAAGAGAGTAAGTGGGAGAGGGTGGAAGGCTCCTCTGAGGAGGTGTCCTATGAGACCTGAAGGGCTAAAGGCAGTCATGCAAAGAGTCAGAGAAAAGGTGTTCCCAGCCAAAGGAACAACCAGCCACCAGAGCCCATGAGGCCTTAATAGATGGAGGCACACGGAGGGAACATTAAAACAAACAAGCAAACACACTTTTGAACCTGGAGGCCAGTGAGTAGGGAAGATGCAGTGTGAGATGAGAGGGAGGCAGGAGCCAGAACTGGGAGCACTTTTCAGGTCGCGTGAAGGAGTCTGGGCTTTATTCTAAGTAAAATTAGAAACAGGAAAGTGACATGATCTGATTTACATCTTTAAGAAGAGCCTTCTGGCTGTTGTAAAATAAGCTGGAAGACAGGGTGGAACATAAAAATATGAAGTATGACAATTAAGTTTGCAAACTCATCGTAGAAAAGGTGCTACATACTTCATTGCTGACTATCACCATGGTCACCTTCAAAGTACTCCCCTTGGGAAGCTATGCACTGATGCCAGTGCCTAGTCCACCCTTCAAAGCAATTTCAGAACGCTTTTTTCTGGAATGGCCATCAGAGCTGTCATCATATTTCCCTTGAGGTCCTGAATGTCATAAAAATGTCTTTCTTTCAATATTTTATCTTCTGGTAAAGATAGAAGTCATTGGGGGCCAGATCAGGTGAGTAGGGAGGGTGTGCCAATACAGTTATTTGTTTACTGGCTAAAAACTCACTTACAGACAATGCCATGTGAGGTGGTGCATTGTTGTGATGCAAGAGCCATGAATTGTTGGTGAAAAATTCAAGTCATTTTTGTCTAACTTTTTCATGCAGCCTTTTCAGCACTTCCAAATAGTCAACTTGGTTAACTGTTCATCCAGTTGGTACAAATTCATATTGAAGCATCCCTCTGACATCAAAAAAGGTTAGCAACATCACTTTGACTCTTGATTTTGACTGATGGAACTTTTTGGTCATGGAGAATTGGCTGATTTCCATTGTGCATTTTGATGCTTTGTTTCAGGGTCGTATTCGTTCACTCATGTTTCATCACCAGTGATAACAGCCCAAAACATCGTCTTGCCTCTCCAGAAGGTCTTGGTACACCTCAACTTGACTCTCCTTTGCTTTTGTTCATCAGTGAGCTCCCTCGGGACCATTTTTGCACACACCTTTCTCATGCCAAGATTTTCAGTTAAGATTTTCCTGTTTCTCAATCCATGTTTACTTGGTCTTCTATGCTTCTCACAGTCAGTCAACAATTTTGAGACACAATTTGATGAATTTTTGCAATGTTTTCATCTGTTCTGCTCATTACTGGCCTCCCTGACCTTTCTTCATAAGTGACACATTCTCTCCCCTCATGAATACATTTAATCCATTTGTACACTGCCGTTTTCTTCATGGCATTATCCCCATAAACTTGGACTAACATGTCCCCGATTTCACTTTCACTCTTGCCAAGTTTAACAAGAAATGTAATGTTTGTTTGTTGCTCTAATTCAAGCTCAGACATTCTTGCAACAGCACATAAAAACTCACAACAACAATAACGAACACCACTTAGCAAGCCACCACAACACGTCGATAAGAACACAGCTGTGAGACACTGATATACCAAGGTTAGGAAGCCTTACGGAGCTGTTTGTACAGTGCTGCTAATGTAGTAAGGGCACAGTGGCAAGTTTGCGAACTTAATTGTCAGACCTCCTATATTCAGGAGCAACATGATCACTTGTGGAAAAGAAGAATCCCTTAGAATAACCTGAGCAGGGTGATAATCACATTTTTAATTTCATCTTATTTTCCCTTTTCAAAATAATCACTGGCTGATGAATATCTTTTCTATTTTATAATAGCAATAGTAAAAAATATATATACCGTGTTTCCCTAAAAATAAGATCTAGTCAGAGAAGAAGCCCTAGCATGATTCCTCCAGGATATGGAGGGCACGCAACCCTCACATGAGGGTTTTATGACCTGTTTCAGGGAGAAGGGTGCCTTTTCCACAAACTCCTTCAGCTTAAAATATTCAGTATGCCAAGGTGCCATATTTTGGCACTAAAATCATGCTACAGCTTTTTTTCTGGCTAGGTCTTATTTTCCAAAAACTTATTATGACTGTGTCTTTATCTTATTAAGTATTTTAACCACATAATTTTTAATAGTTATATAATATTTTAACATATTGATATATTTTGCAATATAAACTTTCACTATTATAGAGTGCTGCACTGAGCAATCTTAAAAACAAAACTTGGTGAATATATTTGATATTTCCTTAAGGAAATTCTCAGAGGTGGAATTTCTGATTCAAAGATAAAAACTGTAAAACTTTTGCTCTGTATTACTAAATTATACCCAAGAGCTATTTACTCACACTTTTGCTAACTCTTGCCAACACAGAAAATTATTAAATTAAAAAAAATAAAACCTTGGCAATTTTTATAGCTATAACATCCTAATTTTCTTTAAACATAAAACTGATAAAAAATAAAGTCTATTAGCTGATTTTTAAAATCCTTGTGCTGCTTCATTCATACTTTTTCTAATTGAGGTTTTCTTTCTTATTTTATCAGGCATATTTTTCATTAAAAAAAAGGGAGGGGGGTTGTACAAAACTCAAGTCAGATGAAATCAGAACTTCTTTGAGTACCAAAACTTGCTGAAATTGGCACCAAGCCCAAGCCTTGACCTTGAGTTGGATACAGTCCGCAGGGCAGCATCCTTGTGAATGGATCTGTTTATGCTAAGAAGCTTCCACAGGGATGTGTTTGTTTTAGTGGGGGAAGGAAATAAAGACCCCCCCCCCAAGAAAAAACAAAACACACAACCCTAAAACCAGTTGTCCAGAGTTCACTCAATGTTTTTCTATCAAACTTGTATTTCCATTTTCCTTGTAGACAAAGAAGTCCAGGCCAAGTCAACATTTGCTGAACACTTACAATATTGTGCCCAGGGAATTCAAAGATAATTTAAAAACTATCTGTGCCCTTAAATTTGTGAGTTTTACACAGGAGATAAACAAGATAACAGCTGCAATCAGTGTGATAGGGCACGCTAGAAAGTTGCACAAGGTACAGAAGACTCACCAAGAGGATATAGTTCTGAAAACCACCATCAGAGAACATGATATGGAGGCAAGTGGTGCAGAATGAATACAAGCTCTGAACTGATATTAGAAGGAAGGGCATGAAATGGCCTGGTGTTAGACAACAGTCAGAGAACTGTGGAGAGAACAGGAGAAAAAGAATGGCCAGGGATGAAGTTACAGTGGTGGGAGTGGCAAGACCATGAAGAATGACAATGAGCAAACCATGGCCCCTGGGCCACATCTGGGCCTCTGCCTGCTTAGGTATAGCCTTGCTACTAAGGACGTTTTTCTCATTTTTAAATGTAAAATGCAAAAATGAACATTAGCCTTTCTATGAGAACAGTTACTCAATTTTGCTTTCCAGCCCACAAAGCCTAAAATATTTATTGTGGGCTCTCTATAGAAAAACTTTGCTAACTCCTGGTGAATTTTGTGTCCTATGCTCAGAATATTAAATTCCAACCTGTAGGTGACAAATGCCATTAAGCAGAGGATGAACACATTCTGCATGAAAAAAAAGTTTTGAAAAAAAGCATACAGTAAACTGAAGGGAAGAAGCAGGCTAGAAAAAACAATTAAAAGCCTCTTCTACAGTCTAGAAAAGGTGCAATAATCAAAGAAGAATAATTATTTGCCCTAGATGGTTGAAAACACATGCATCATTTCCCCAATAAACAAATACAGTATATACTTGAAGAATAACTCCACATAATCAAAGTAAACTTTGGGGAGAAAATTCTTAATCATGGCTCTTGACTAAACCCACACGTCATGAATGCTGCTGCCCCCACACTCTGCAGTGACCAGATGTAATCGTTCTGGAAAATGTGGATGTCTGGGGCTGAAAACTCTAGATTGTATGAATGTTTACACAGATCTGACTGAGAAAACTCTCAAAGGAGATAATTAATGGAAAGGAAACAAAATTTTGAATTCTTCGTCAAGCAATAATTAGATGCTGCCACCTCCTCATTGGATTCTCTTTAGCACCCCTCAAATGGCAGCACGTAGAAAATAACCTACACTTCCAGAGCAGTTTGATTCTATCCCTGATTTCCTAATCAGTTCAGATTGAGGGGGTGAGAATGATGGTTTTAACAAACTAAATGATAGGGCTGTGGAAACTGGGGTTAAACCACAAGGACAACAGCTGTTTTCTCTCAAGCTTCCTGGAAAGTACGAGAAGAATGTGGTCTGAAATCTTGTAATAGCACGATCTATCTCAGTCCCCTTCCCTGCCCTTGCATTCACTGCATCCCTGTGAAACGCAATGGCTCCAACCCAGCGTGATGCAAGTGTCTAGGTGTGTCCTTTGTCTCCCTTTGATTCTGTCTGATCGGCAAAACTGATATTTAATCTCTGAAGCAGTAAAAGACCAATGCTGGTGAAGAGCCTAAGGCCATGTTAGAGTTTAATGTCATGGGCACTAACTGATTCAAGCCTTCCTTCATGGAGCCTCTGGAATTCCAGGGCAACTGGCAAGAGCTTGTCCCTGTTATTTATTTGTGCAGGTTTATTAGCAGGGGCTGGGAAGCCATGTTCCCTGATGAAGACTCACAGGAAGAGAAAGATTAAAGCCTCCTTAACACAACCTCATATTTTGGGGGCTTTGCTCTGCTCAGGTCCTCATCCAGGGGCATCAGTGGCTGCTGGCAGATGTTAGGCAGCTTTCTAGGGATCATTTCTTTGAATAACCATCTTCCTGTGTCCCATTGCTGTCAGTCACTGTCATCATTCTCTAGCTACCATCCTGACTTCTTGGAGATCCTCTTGGGGAAGCTTCTCACTGAGCCCTCTCTGTGCATCTGTTTGCATCTTTTTTCACAGGTCTTGCAGTGGACTGAAAAAGACAATATGGAGCAAAGCATAAGTTGGGGGAACTATCAGCTCTGATTTTCTTGTGACACATGTTGAGGCCTTGTCCCCTCTAAGGCTTGGGGTGTATCCTCACAATCTCCATGTGTGCTTTGCTACAAAAGAATAGGTGGGCACCCCCTCCCTATTATGCCCATATTGACATATAACTTCCAATATTTCCTCTTCTGTCTCCTAGTATATAGAATAGAATTACAAACTGTATTTATAAATAACCTTAACTATCTCACAGTTCACTAGGGGAACTGGAAAAATTATCTCCACTAACACTACATATTTAATTATAATTGTGTGGGTGTGATAATTGGCATTGGGGAAAATAAATCAGAAGCCATAAGAATGGTTTCACGTTACCCATCTATTGTATTTTGCCGTGTATAATGCACATTTTTTTGCCTAAATTTGTGAGGGGAAAATAAGTATGTGCATTATACATGGGTAGTACTAATTCTGTATCAATATAAACATTTTTAATTCTTTTGTTTATGCTTATGAGTTAAAAGTATAACTTCAGAAATCAATAAGGATATCCGTACACAAAATAGTATCCTGGAATAATAAGTTTTGTTGCATTTATGACAAACTTGCAACAACAAAAAGTTCTTGGCCTTCTATAATGCTCTTGGCCTTCTATGATGCGTAAATATTGTAAATTTGTTACCGGTACATAAAATTTCTTGTACCTTGTATCTGTTCTTGTGTTTTGTACTTATTTGTTACATAAAATTTCTTGTGCCACAATGTTAAAAAATAAATGCTAAAATTCCTCTATAATACAAAAAACCAGTACCTAAAATTAAACGAATAAAAATTTGAATTAAAAAATTAAAATGAGGGCTGGCCGAGTGGCTCAGTTGGTTAAGAGCTTGCCCAAGAGTGTGAGCTCTGAGCAACAGTGATTTGAGTCCAGGCCCGAGCTGAGCTGCTGCTGAGTTGCCTGCTCAGCAAAAAATAAAATAAAATAAAAAATAAAACGAAATATTTTTTCCCCTGAGAGTTTGGGCCAAAAACATGGGTGCACATTATACATGGGAGCGCATTATACACAGCAAAATATTGTATCTAGTCATGTTGACTTCACTGAAATAGCCCATGATAAAGAAGCATGCTATTTGTAAACCTAAAAATGAAAATATAGAGAATATTGATCTGAGAGTAAGCAAAATTATCAAGAGTTCAAACTTGCTATACCTGGAATTAAACCATTGAAGTTAATCATTTTTCTTCAAAAATGTTAACTAACAAGATATTGTAATAGAAAAATGAAATATTATCTAGTGATCACTCTGGATTTCTCAAGCAAAGTGAGGAAAGTATAAGAAAGAGATGTGACAAAAATGCATGAGCGTGTGTGTGTGTGTGTGTGTGTGTGTATTCAGAGGTGAAAGAAATCACCCCCAAACTTAATAATAGCTAAAACAACAACTATTTATTTGCTCATGATTTGTAATTTGAACAGGGATTTGCAGAGATGGCCCATCTTTACTTCAAAAGGCATTATCTGGGGTCTTTACAAAGCTCCATTCAAGTAGGACTTGGCTGAGGTTGGACATCCAAGATAGCTTCACTCTTGTGTCTGGGGCCTGAGCTGGGTTAGTTAGAATGTTGGGGGCTGACTGGAACTCTCTCTCTCCAGTGGAATAATCAGACTACTTAAATCATAGCTCCAGAGTACTTAAATCATAGCTCAGGGTTCTAAGAAAGTAAAAGTGTTCTTCCAGAAAAATTTTCTTCCAGAAAATTGTTACAGTCTACTGATCAAAACAAGTTATAAGACAAGAGTCAAGGGGAGAACAGTGGACTCTACCTCTTGTTGGGAGGTGTCTGATGGTGGAGCCAAGATGTAGTGCCACTGTAATGAGAAAGTATCTTCAGACTAAACAATGACACAGACAACTCCATAACATGTAACAGAATTTATTATAGGGTAATTTACTTATGAAGGGATTGGGTTGGAGTAGAACAGATGACCCAGCAATTCTGCATAGATTATTCTCTGCTACAGGCTCCTGTTACTGTACTTTTTTATAGTATAATTCAAGTATGAATGATTGACAAGACAAAGGAGCAAAGAATGCAGTAATGCCAGGAGCCATACCTCCTGGTGGTCTTGTGATAAATTATTGTTTATAATTGATACTATCACCAGTTTGATATGTATCTCAATTGTCATGCCATTCTAGCTGTTACTAACAAAAATATTTATGGCTACATTTTAAGGAACACAGATAATCATCATCTGGAAGGCTTTGACCAACGGTGAAGTTGGTCAAAGGTCACAGCATGAAACTTAAAAATGAAACGTAATCTGTGACACAGAGATGGAGTTGGTTTTGTTCACATCTACATCTGTACAAGAGGTGTAACATGTAGGTACAGGAATGGGAGGAATTATTAGGAGCCATATCTGAGACAATCTACCACAGATGGTTTGTGTTATACTACTGACAAAGACTCTCTCCTTGATCACACTCTAGTCAGGCTTTGAGAAGTCAGCCCCCATTTCGACTAGTCCTCAACTTTGGCAGATAGTAGTGCAACTTTCAGCACAAATGATTTAGTCCAGCTCCACACTAGAGACTTGAACAAATACCAGCATAGTTTCTATCAGCTCAAGGCTGTGTCTCTAGGATGACAGCTTTGACCCCCTTAAATGTCTGCCTGAGAAAACTTGATGCTGCCAAAATAATTTACTCTTTGTTATAGCCAAAACCTGACTATAGGCCTCTGGTTTCCCCCTTGTTTTAGAGCATTTACTTTAGAAAACTTGCAATTGTAAATCCTTTCTCTGTTCCTTTGACGTGTATCTTCTACAACCCAGGAATGTTTTTCTCAAGATCCTGGAAGCCATCCCTCCGAGTGCAATCATCAAGAAAGATAGGGCCTATATCTCCCAGTCTCTACAGGTGGTTAGGAGCCTAACTTTGATAAGCACCAGTTAGCAGACATAGATGGCCTAGATGCATTGACTATCCCCTCTACCTGATTTTTGTAATTTTCTACTTCCCTGATTTGATAAAACTCCAGTTCTCTTCTCCCTCTTCTTCTCTGTCTCCCTTTAAAACACCCAGTCACCTCTGTGACTTGGAGTTGAGCTCAGTCTCTCTCCTCTACTGCAGTAGCCTGAATAAAATCCATCTTATAGTTTTTAATGTGTCTGATAAGTAAGTTTCCTTTTACAGTACTGATGAAAGATGGTATTTACATAGAGGATGTGGAGAGGTAAATAGAACTGAGATGTATTTAGAAGCTGCACCAAAAATTCTTGGTGATTAAGGGAATGAGAAAGAATCAAGAGTCAAAGATGAGGCTTAAGATTCAGGCTTGGACAACTTTAGGGTTGAGGTGCCATCCCTTGAGACCTGCAGCAAGAGGAGAAGAGAAGGGAGAGTTTTGTTCATACATGCTGATTTGGAAAAGTCTTCGAAATGAAGATTCCCATTAGGCCATAGGGTATATGAATTTGAAGTGATGAAAAGATAAGCAGGAGGGATGGTGTGTCTTGAAACTCTTAACACTTAAGGGGCTAATGAAAGTGATGTGAGTAGTTGTGAAAAATTAGAAGAAATGTTTAAAAGCAAAAGAAAAGAGGGCTTCAGATATTTGAGGATGAGCAAATAAAACATTGACCATGAAGAAAACTGAGAAGAAATAGCCAGAGAGAAGGCAGGATGAACTTGATCCATGGTAGGGGTAGAGAGAGGGTCACAAGGCCAGTATCGCTGCATGTGACAGCCATGATGGAGGTTTGGCTTAAATTCAGGCCATCCCAGCAAGTGAAGGTTGTTCTTTCTGATGGCTCCAATGTCTCTGGGAAGTGAGGCACTTTAGACTGCTGAGAATAAGAGGAAGAAAGGATGGAAGGAAAGTGGAAAAGGTCTGAAATATCTGTTATGGGAAATGAGAGCAAAAACTGAACCAGATTCAAGGTTATATTACCCAGACTTTATCTCAGATTGTGTAAAGATGGGGATGAATGCAGAATAAGCTGCTAGTACCCAGGATGAACAAGACAAGTTCATTGTTCTAGCATAAAAAGATGGAGTCTCTTCACACCTCTACCTAAAATCACACCAATATATACACAAGTATAATTTTTTTTTTGAGATTATCTGTCTAGAGGTTGGAACAACATGTTATGGGATGTAACAGATTTTGAGATTTTCTTTGTTTGTTTGTTTTCTGTTATTGCATAAAAATTCTCCAAATCACATGGTTTCCCCTACAGTGAAACAGTGACTGCTAGGGTTTGTTGACTTTCTGATATTCATCAGTATGATGCCAATATAATCATTTCTAAGCAGAAGATTTTTCTTCTGTCTCCACAATTTGCCCTACTCACTCCCAGCTATCAGTAGGCATGTGTCTAGTGCAGCCTCTACAACCTACTCTTGCAGAGTGTAATATGGATGCCTTAAAACAACACAGATATTATTAAGTACCCATCATATGCCAATACTGCTGGACACTTACGAGTTCTTAAACTTATTGAAAAATGGACTTAAAGAACTATTTGGATGGGATTTATTTTAGTTCCTAATTAGTTCCAGGCATCAAGCTAGGAAAAGTCTAATTTGAAGGCCCCATCTGACCCTCAATCTGAATTCACCTGTTTTCAGAGAAAGAATCAAACATTAAAATACCGAGAGATTCCCAGAAATGAGAAAAAACCATGTCACACTGAAATGCTAATTTAGCCACCGCATCTGAAGTGGTGTGGGAGGGAGAACTTTCTGTGTCCCTTCCCCCTAACTTTCTTGTTTGTCAACAATGAATATAGAACTGTACGTTGTTTTAGCATTTGGTGACTAGAATTATATACTCCTTTTCAAAATTAAATGAAAAAATAGTGTTTGTTGTAAATCGTTCTTCCATGTCACTTACTGATTTTTCCCTATAGCTTATTGGCTCATGATATATGAAAGAAATGTCCCATCTCTCTGCTAGCTAACAAGGTTCAGGTGATGATTTTTAAATAATTCAGTGTTTAAAGGAAAAGGTGGCATGAGCCAGATGTGTCCAGAATATTTCTTTTGTTTTTGTTTTTCTTTTTCTAATTAGCCTCATGCAGCCTCTTTGAAAACACAGGAGACAAACACGATTTCAAATGACACCAGCTGGTGGACAAATGTGCTTTCCTTTATCCACTGTAGTATTTATTTTCATTTATCTAAGTGTTACATAAATGTGATTTTGTTCATAGAATATAAAAAAATTGTGAGGGCAAAGATTTTTACTTTTAAGTTACTTTTTCACTTAGCACTTCGCATGAGTCTATGATCTTATAGAACTTCAAAGGATAAAATAGTGTTATGACTTATTGTCCTTAAAAAAAACCAGTTTTATTTGGATAACTTATGTGTGTCATCAGCTCCATGGATAGGGACATTCAGCCAGAAAGCAGAAAGTTTTGTATTCTTAGAAGCAAGCATGAGAGATATGTTTAATTCTAATTCATTCTTTCTGTCTTAGTTTTATGCTGGGATTGTGGATAGAAAGATCATATTAGGAACTAATGCATGTAGAGTGATGGGTATATATCAGACACGCTTATGAACTCTCTGCATGCATCAACTAACTTAATTCTCCAATAACCCTGTGGGATAGGTACCTAATAGTGTCCCCACTTTTCAGATAAAAAAACAGAGGCCCACAGAAGTTAGCTTACCCAAGATCACAGCTTGTGACTGGGAGAGCCTGGTCTGTGCTCTTCGTCAGCTGAGTGTGCTGCCTATACTGAGGATACTACAGTCACTATCAGCAAAGGGAACAGTCTGGTAGGTGATATAGAGCCCTACATAGACAGAGACAGTAAAATGTGGAATTATAATCATAGAGATATATACTAATATTATGGGAACCCAGAGGAAGTCATACCTGAGCCAGCTGGGGGAAAGGGAGTTCTGAAAAACTTTCCCGAACAGCGAAGTTCCTGAGTAGAGCCTTCAAAACAAGAAGGCCTGGAATAGGCAAAGCTGGAGGAGGGCATCCCTAGGTAGAGGAAACACGAGCAAATGCCGTGGATTGTACGATCTCAGTTTTCACATGTGCCACTAAAAAACGGGAAAAAAAATGCTGCCAATTATCCTGTGATTCACTATCAGTTGAAATGTGCGTGCTGACCTCAGAGATATGAAAATGTAAAAAAAGGGCACCCTAGAATAATGAAATATGGTGCAAATACTCATAGTTTGGTGTAGCTGGTGAATTAAATGAAAGAGAAAAAGCTGAAGGAGGCTGTTGCAAAATCTAGCCCTTTGGCAGTAGGGAAAGAGAAATAAGACCAAATTTAAGTTGTTTTTGAGCAAATCAATAGGACTCTGCCTCATGGATATTCAAATAGTTGCTAAGTAGTTATGGTAAGTAATTGTGGGTTTTATATTTCTGGTAGTGATATAAAGCTTCATAAGTCAACTTAAAGAAAAATATTAAGTAAATTATACTATAGATGGTGCAAGACCATGAAAATTTTTGTGAAGACAGCTCTGATAAAAATTCATGTAAGTTTTTGGCCTAGAGATATAGATACGAGGGTCTTCATTGTAGAGATGGTAGGTGGAGGTATAGGAAATAATTATCATACAAAGAGAAAGGCCAAACTTAGCTACAAACTGAGATGAACAATAAGAATCCTAAAAAAAAGAAAGAAAAAAGAAAAAACTGAAACATTTAAATGTATCTCAAGGTGGGGTAAGCATCCTTAGCACCTAGTCTAAACAATAAGATACCATATATCAGTGCATTTTTCGTTTCCTGAATTGACATTATGAGCTCATAAAATAGGTTTTGCCAAATGAAGTGTCCCTGGCAGAGGAACACTCAGACCTTCATGAGTGGTGGGCATTGCGGGAGATGGAGAAAAGAGGCAGCCAGACTCATTAGTCACCGAGAGAATGAGAGAGCTATCTATAGAATGAATGGACAGTTCTGAAACTCAGCTGATTTCCAAGGTCATTGGGTCACATCCATAAATATTTGCTACTTGTTGCAGGTGTACCCTTGATGAGATTGCTTCACCTCCATCCAAACCCAGACCCAGAGACTTTAAGTATGGATCTCACTCCATCTGATAACAGCACCGGTGATGTCATTTTTGGCTTCTTTCAGAAGTCCTTCAAAATGCTCGTACACAGGAGCCTACAGAGGACAGTTAGCTGTAAACCTCATCGATTGCCAAAAATGTGGGTGGCAGGCCAGGCTCCCTTACTCAAATCACACTCAGAAAACACAGAAATCCAAGCTGTTGCCTGATATTCAAGTAGCGAGTGTTTAGATTCCACGCTGGGCTTGTGTTCTTGTATGGGGGCTCTTTCCACTTATGAGCAGTCCTCTGCTCGGGAAGTGAACATGGCACAATGTCCTGCAGAAACCACAAGGAATGCACATTCAGACCCCGCATATTCCTTTTGGAGGAGGTCAGTAGTATTTTTCTGTTTTACAGATAAAATGCGTAAAGCACGCAGAAGTCAATTGAATTGTCTGAGTTTTTTCTAAGTTAACCTCTGAAGGGATAATAGGCTCCATTGATGCTTCATAAAAGGGTGAGTTTAAGAAAAAAACTCTGTTTTAAAGAAACACGAGATAAAGACCAGTTAGACCCATAGGGTGTACTTGACACACAAACAGGCAGTTAATGCTATAAAAAAATATCACTCAATCATTGTATGATTAAAAAAAAAACCTTTAGGGCCGGCCGAGTGACTCAGTTGGTTAAGAGCTCGCTCAAGAGTTTGAGCTCTGAGAAACAGCGGTTCGAGTCCAGCCCGAGCTGAGCAGCCGCTGAGCTGCCAACAGGTAGCAGGATGGCTCAGCTAAAAAACAAAACAAAACAAAAAAACCCTTTATATAGATAAATAGATGGATGGGTGATAGAAAGATAATGGATACATAGATGAATGAATGGATGTATAGATAGGTGATAGATGATGGATAGGTGATATTGATAGATGATAGATATTGATGGGATGGGTTGGGGGTAGAGAGAGAGAGAGAGAGAGAGAGAGAGAGATATCATGGCCAGCATTACCTGTCATTGAATACTGAAATTTGAATCAATCATAACACTGTATAAAAGAGCACCTTGTTTCCCCACTTGAGGTCACTGCTTCAGTGTGTGACCTGGAACCAGCCCTTGTCCTTGAGCCTACATTGCCTTATCTGTTAAATACACACACACATGACATATATTTCACATTGACATGTATGATTTAATGTGTTATTTGTTATTCACATATGATGTCACAGGCCTATAATGTACAATAATGTCTAATAGAAATTGTAACATTACACTTAAAATAAATATGTGGGGAGAGGTAATAATGGAATTATGCTCCTAGTACACATTTGTATACATTTGATTTAACTGGACTATAAGGCTGGTGTGTGAGAAGATACTTACATACTTATACATATATACACATATATAATAGATTTTATATAGAGAATAGATTTTATATATAAAATAGATTATATATAAAATAAATTTATGTATAAAATAGGATATATATATATACACACACACTAGATTATTTAATAGCCTCTTGGTCAGTTAAATGCACTGGAGTTGGCATTAGAATTGATAGTGGAATGCTGCAAAGTCCAGCACTCTCACAGGGGGCCTGGCTGCCGTCATGTCTCAGGCTCCTGCTCCTAAGTCTATGGAACTCACCTGCCCTGTTTCCACCTCTGTCTTCAGTGGAGATGTGTCTCTGTAATTAACTCTCTTCTTTTTATCTTTCCCATTCTGCTCTCTTTCTCCACCCTGACTCAATCTCCACTCTGTACATTCAAAGTCACCCATTCCAGATAAACTCTCCCTACACACACAACACTACACACTCAACCTTTTCTTCCTTCTCTGTGTTTGACTGAAATGTGGCTTTCCCATGACTTTTCATGAGAGCTACAACTCACTCCCATTCTGTGTATCTCAGGGTCAAAGCTAGGGCTTGTCTCTTTCCCCTCAGAACTTCTTCCAGAATTAAATGAATTCTCCAACTTTAAATCAAACTCAGTTTCCTCAAGATTTGTGTCAAACAGCTATGTCTACTTTTGCTGATCCTCATTCCTATCATTTACTAAGAATAGTGTAATGTGATGTTGAACAAATTGAGCTCACTGGTGTTTAAAAAAAACCAAAACTTTATCTCTTTGTCCCTCTATAATTTACTCATCATGGAAAGTTATTTCCCTTCTTCTAAAACAAAAAAGCCTCACCTAATCCCATAAATTTTCTGATCACTACAGAGTTAACTTTCCAGGTATGATCTCAATTCAGAAGCTAGACTATCCAGGCTGATATAATATACAGAGTCTCCACCTTTATTCATTCACAGTGACACTCCTTTCCTCAGCTCCCACCCAGCTGGTTGTAGAAGGCAGCCTGCTTGAGAGGAGGTTCTTAGAGAACATCCTCCCGCAAGACTTGTCCTGCTCCTTCTGGTGCTCCTCCTCCAGCTGCCCAGGTGCCATGGCCCATCCATCAGTCTGTCTGCACAGGACCTAACAAAACCACATGGCAGCTCTTTCTTTGGTGGGATCACATCTGTTCCATGAGAAATGGCAACTCAGCTTTTGCCCTGACCTACTCCAAGAGTATAGGCTGAATTCAAAGCAGACATCTCTCCTTTGACTTGTCTATCAGCAGTGAACACTCTAGATTTCTCAGAAGGAAGTGAGACCCTAGTATATTCTCTCTCTCAAACCTCAGAGATCACATAGGGAATTCTCAGGTATTTATGTTGACGCCAGCCCCTCTCCTTCATGAAGAGGGTGCAGGAGAGGACTTCAAACAGCACTTTCTCCAGGAAAAGTCCTTTAACAAATATCTTTCCTGATAGCCAACAATTGTTACTTTCATTTTATTCCTCCCATAGTAGAGCCATAAATTTATTCTTATTTTTGTGTTTGTGTTCCTTTTTTGGATATTTTCCCTGATACTTTACTCATTCAGTTCCCCACTTTGGAATCTAGTATCTATTGCCTTAGGTAGACTTGGCATTTCTTGACTGAGCCTTTACCATGTACCATTATTCTCATATAATAGTCCAACAACTCTAGGAGGATGGCTTTATGAATATGCCCTGTTCACAGATGAGGACAATGAAGCTTTGGAAGCTGTAAGGTGAATTGTCCAACGTCACACAGTAAAGGGAAAAGCTGGACTTTAAACCACATTTCTTGGATTTTGGATACGAGCTATTATTACGCTGTTCTCTGTTATTTCTTGAATGTATTGCCTCCTACAGGTCTCCTCCTCACTTGTTGAAATCTTTAGCACAGGGCTTACTGGCTTGCTCCCCACCCCCCAAGGTCGCCTGCATGGCTTCAGCTTCTGTGTTGACAGCCCATCCAGTCTGTATCCTCACTTCCAGTGACACCAACTTCAAATCTTTGTAGCTACTCATGCCTGTGGCCACCACCTCCTCTCTACAACTCTCTCCTTCAGTTGTCACAACAATATGCCTTGGGTAATACTATCCAGACCTTCAGCCCCTTGATGCATCTAATTATTTTGTCTCTATCAATTTTCTCCTGCACTTTTCTATTCCCACCCGATTTCTTTCCAATCTTGCATGGCCAAGTTTCTTGAAAGAGTGGCTGATGTGTTTTCTCTAGTTTATTATCACTCCATCTATACAAACACGATTCAGCTTCCATTGTCTCTTTGCTCCCAATAGCTACTACTGTGGGATAACACTTGTATTAATTCCTTCTTTTTTTTCTGTTATCTCAGCTAACATATCATCCCCTTAAGAAAGCTTTCCCTAAACCAATAAAATGAAGTGGGGAACCTCTGCTAAATGCATCTATAGTACCTGTACTCACCCCCATCACAACCTTCGTTTTTATCAGAATGTAAATTCCTTGAGGACAGGAATGGTATTATGTGTACTAAGGGGCTGCCTTCACTTAGGAGAAAATTTGACAAACAATAGGAGCTACTCAAATAGTTTTTGCTGTTGTTGTTGTTTTATTCGGTTACATTTGGCATACAATGTTGTGTAATTTCAAGGTATACAACATACTGAATTGATACATTTATATTGCAATATGATTGCCATGGTAGTGTTCGTTAAGACCTCCATCATGTCATAATTACAATTTTTTTTACTGTTGGGAAAAATTAAAATTTTGTCTCTTAGAATGTTTAATGTTCATAACACAGTTTTGTTGCTTATAATTACTGTACTGTACATTAGGTCTCCAGGACTTATTTACCTACTGGTTGCAAATATGTGCTCTTAAAAAACACCTCTCCCATTTTCTCACCTCTCAGCCCCTGATAATCACCATTTTACTCTCTGCTTTTACAAGTTAGGTTTTTTTTAGACTTCCACAAGTCTAAAGACAGAGATATCATATAGTATTTATCTTTCCCTGACATTTCACTTAGCATAAGGTTGTCAAGGTCCATCCATGTTGTTGCAATGGCAAGATGTCCATTCTTGTGGCTGAATAGTGTACCATTTTATATATATATATATATACACACACACACACACACACACACACACACACATATATATATATATATATATGTAATACATACAAGGTNATATATATATATATATGTAATACATACAAGGTGTGATCAAATAATATGGTGAATGTTGAAATTTAAAAAATTGATTACAGGAAAAGACACATTGCCATTAATCCTCTCAAAATACTCCCCCTTGCTTCAAACATACTTATCCCATCGTTCTTGCCACTTTCTGAAGCAGTTCTGGAAGTTCTCTTTTGTGAGTGTCTTTACTTCATTCTCCATCATGGCAATGCTCCGTGTCACACATCATTTTTGGTACAGCAATTTCTGTCAAATAAAAACATTACGGTGTGTCCTCATCCACCTTATTCACCGGATCTGGCACTGTGCAACTTCTGGCTCTTCCCCAAAGTCAAAATGACCATGAAAGGAAAACATTTTGAGTGGATTCAGGACATCGAGGCAGCCCCGACAATGCAACTAAAGACACTCACAAAAGCGGACTTCCAGAACTGCTTCAGAAAGGTGGCAAGAAGGATGGAATAAGTGTGTTTGAAGTGAGGGGGTGTTTTGAGGGGGATTAATGACAATGTGTCTTTTACTGTAATAATTTTTTTAAAATTTAAACATTCACCATATTTTGTGATCACACCTCATACTGGGGGTGCCAAAAAAATGTATACAAGCGGACATTTTGCTCAAGCAGTAGTAACCACTTTGAGCACCTCTTGTAATTGCAGAAGTCAAATGTGACTTGTATTCATTCATCTTTTGTTATCAGTATATATTGAGTATTACAATTTTAATAGTTTTTTCTTTTCTTAAAATGTGTATACATTTTTTTGGCACCCTCTGTATATACACATATATACATCTTCTTTATTCATTTAATCATTAATGGACACTTTGTTTGTTTCCATATCTTGGCTGTTATGAATAATGCTGCAATGGAGAACAGTATGGAAGCTCCTCAAAAAATTAAAAATAGAATTACCATACAATCCAGCAATCCCACTTCTGAGTATATATCCAAAGGAAATGAAACAGGTTACAAAGAGACATATGTACTTCCATGTTTATTGCAGTGTTATTCACAATAGTCAAATCATTGTTGAGTGGATAAAGGAATGGGCAATAGAGGGATCCAATGAGGCTGGCAGAAAAACTGATCAAGAGACAGGTAGAGGTAAAGATTTTGAAAGGGCAGCTTTGTAGAGTAATCCAGATGGAAGGAAATATGTGGAACTTGGCTCCAAGACACGACTGGGAGTCTTGCAGGAAGGAATTGGGGGCAAAACACTAGCTAGCAGTTGTCAGGGCAATTTTTACTTTCCAGAGGGAGAAGGGAAACCAAAGAAATGCCTCATGTTATTATTCATGAAAAGAGCTTAATGGCCAAGTGGGAACATTTGTTAAGGGAAAAACTGAAAGGAAGAGTTTAAAAGCTAAGACAGTCTGGTGACTATTTTAGAATAGCTTGCTAAAAGTCCAGGATAAATGCATGCCAAGGAAGCAAAAGACCTGGCACTTTAGAGAAACTAACAAAAGCACACATACAACTCTTCATGGTCAGCTGGCAAAATAAAATAGGGTTTTCTCCTGCCATTTTTCAAAAATGGAAAGACAGGCTAAGTGAGGAAAACAGGAAGGCGTATACCAGAAATTAGACATGCCCAAAAAAAGAATTTAAGAGAGTATTGGTAAGGGACTTCAAGACTAAAAATAATAGACTCTTTATATTCACAAAAAGGGTGAGGTCAGCTAGAGGCTCAGGGAGCTAGTTAAATGGATATTGTGCAAATGTAGAACTCAGATAAACTACAGCAACGGCGGCCACAGAAAACTTTTAGTGATCACTAGCCATACACAAGGCAGTGCACCAAATATTTTATATACATTGCCTCATTTAATCCCCACAACTTCCTGCTATTAATCTCATTTTACAGCTGAGGAAACTGAGGCACAGAGCAATTACATATGTGCCTAAAGTCACACAGCTGGTAAGTTCAACAGATCTGAGATATGAACACAGGTCTGAATTTAGAGTCTCTATATTCTGTGCATTAGGCTTTACTAGCAAATTACCAAATAGGTCAGAGTTATTGGATCAATTGTCAGAAAACCACAGGGTGAAGCTGTCAAACCAGATATAAATACAGCAAGTAAAGACCAGTTGGAACCTACATGAGGGGTTGTTGAAAATTTGTGATGTTATTGACACACAGCCTCTGGGCTGGAAGGAAAACTGAGTGGTGATCTACATTCTACCACCAACCCATTCACCATCCCCAAAATAAGCCCAGAGGGAACCAGAAAGCAGCGGTTTAGATTTCACATCAGCTAAGTTAGTGCCACCTTATAACCAAAGTTAGTAGGTATTTAACAAAATATCACCTAACCTAGAAAAAGCCACACCATGGTTTGTGAAAAAGGAATGCATGCCTGTTTCATTTACTAAAGTGATCACCATGCTTTAATTTGCCCCTTCAAAGGGTTAAAGAAAGAGAATGGCTTTGATAGATTTTGACATTATTTATTTTGACATTATTTGAGACTTTGCCTTGTTTCAAAGGGGTTTAGGAGAGATGGATAAAACACAAGTTAAATTAAAAGAGAAAGCAAGAAAAGAAAGGCAAGGGTAGAGACAAAAACTATGGTTGGAAATTTAACTAAACTCTTGTTACATGGTCCACAAATTTAGATACTAAGTTTTGTAACACTTAAAACACACACACACACACACACACACACACACACACACAGATTTTCAATGACATAATTTACAGTTTCAAAGACATGAAACCAAATCAATTGTTCAAGAGAATCTATTAGTATTCTGGGGGTTCTATTAGTATATCATAGAGGACCCTCTATGATATAACTAATAACATCTCATTGTCAATTATGGTGAACACAGGCTGAGTTTTAAAAAGCTATTTTTTGCATCTACTCTCAATAAAGATAGAGAACATCAAAACAAATAATTGTGTGTGTGTGTGTGTGTGTGTGTGTGTGTATAAAACCAACAGGGAGCAGGCTTTGATGCCTTTGAAACAATTTTCTGCCAAAAACTTATTTATTTATTTGGGTTATTAAAGGATTGTAAAATGGTTTAATTGTTACTTGGCCGGCAAGATTAGGGATGAATTGTGAATTCTCTGAATGAAAAAAGTATTGGTATCTTTCCCAGAAATAAAATTCTTATAAATGATCTGGAAGAAAGTGTTTAGAATGAAATCTTTGGGATTAGTGCTGGTGCTAAGTTATCTAAGGTTGTACTTATTCATTTCTTTATTCACCAAATATTTATTAACCACTATTATTTTCCAGCAAACGTGGTGTTCGGCTTGGGGCTACATTAGTCCTCACCCTCATAGAAATTCCATTTTGTTGATAAACCACAGGACTCTTTCATAAAACTGGACAAGAAAGCAAAATATTGTCAGATGCTTTTAATGAAAAACGCAGGGTGGTTGCACTTTGTGCAAGAGATGCATTCCTGAAAACCTGGCATTATTTGAGACTAATTTTCCCTTAGGAACAAATGCAAAAGTGGAATGGAGGAGCAAATTAAATTTTGGGACCATATATTCTTTCAACTGCTATGACATATTTTTTGCCTTAAGACTGCTTTTTATTTCCTCGGCAACGTCTCTAAAGTTTCTCTTAGTACTCTCTCCAAAATTAACAGCACAGCACATTTTGGTAGTTTGACCTACTTCATAGTGTTTCATCACATCTTACATGTTTCTAAAAGTTAGCGATTTCCAGGTGTAATTTTCAGCTGGGGCTCTAGCACCACAACATAGTGAACATGGTTAAAGGAGATTTCCCCCCCCCCCAAGATTTCATTAATAATAACAATGCTTATTAAATAATGAATTTTAATAAAAATGCATATTAAGACCAGAATAGTGGTCACCAAAATTGCTCGGGAGTACTGATATATGTTAATTGCAACATGCTTCATGGAATACTGACAAAAATGGTGGATATTTTTTATTTTTACCAGCCAAAGTTACACTGTTATGCGACAATAACATAAAGTTTCTTACAGCTGAGTTTTGTCAATCAGTTTTAACATTTGCAATTAAAAAAAGAAATCTGTACACTTTATTATGGCATAAAGCATGATATTAAATAATATTTTGTACTCACTATTTCATATTTGCCTATTAAAATTCATGTATAATGTGTCTGCCTTCTTGGAGCCAGGCAGGCTTGACTCCTAGATTCACCACTTAAATCTTTGTTCAAGATTTAGACATCCTTAAGCCTTCAAACCAGGAGTCATGAATTAGGAAACTAGAGAATAAATAAAGTAAAGGAGAAAAGTTCTAAGAATGAACTGCTGGATAGTTGGTCCTTCATCCCAGTAGAAGTCTGTCTTTGTGTTTACTTAGCTTTGATTTTAAAGGTATTGCTGTAGGATAAAGATATTATTGGAGTCTCCTTGAATATTGCCTAAATCATCATTACTTCCAACTTAGTAGGGTTCCAGTGAGGTTTTCCTGTCCCAGCAAACAGAGCTCTCCATTCTTTGTTGAGTAGAATCATGTCGACTATCAACATTCCTATCTCGTCTATGACTGCAGAGAGAAAATCCTTCCAACTAATATATATATATATATATATATATATATATATATATATATATATATATATATGGTGTGTGTGTGTGTGTGTGTGCGCATGCATGTATGTGTCATGGAGGTGAGAGAGAACTGATTAAGCTATTAGAACTAAGAGCCTTAAAATCTTTTTTATTTCTGGCGCATCAGTTACAATGTCTCATCTTTCATTTCTGATTTTATTTCTTTGAGTCTTCTCCTTTTTTCTGCAGTTAATACAGCTGAAGTTCATCAATTTTGTTGAAACAAAAAAACCTGTTTTATGGTTATTATTTTTCTATTCTCTATTTTGTTTATTTTTCTCTAATATATATTATTTCTTTTCTTCTGCAATTATATGCCAACAAATTAGATAGCCTAAGAGAAATGGATAAATTCTTAGAAACGTATACTTTACCAAGGATGAATATGAAAAGTAGAAAATTTGAATAGATCTGTAACTAGCAAAAAGATTCAATCAGTAACAAAAACTTTCCAACAAGAAAAATCCCAGGACCAGATGGCTTCATTGGTGAATTCTACCAAACATTAAAGAAGTAACACTCATCCTTTTCAAACTCTTTCAAAAAATGGAAGAGGAGGAAGCACTTCCAAACTCATTTTAAGAGGCTGGCATTACCCTGACAGCAAAGCCAGGAAAAATGCTATAAGAAAAGAAAACTACAGACCAACATCCCTAATGAATATAAATGCAAAAATCTTCAACAAATACTGGCAAACCAAATTCAACAGCACATTAAAAGAATCATACACCATGACCAAGTGGGATTTATCTTTGGGATTCAAGAATAGCTCAATATATGAAAATCAATCAATATGATGCACCATGTCAACAGAATAAAGCATCACAATCATGTGGTCTTCTCAGCAGATGAAGATAAACCACTTGACAAATTCAACATCATTGCATGATAGGAATGCAAACAAACCAGGAATAGAGGAAAATTAATTACTTAAAATTAATAAAGGTCACACATGAAAAGTCCACAGCTAATATTGTATTCACTGGCAAAAAAACTGAAAGCTTTTCCTCTAATATCAGGAACAAGGAAAGGATGCCCACTCTCACCACTTCTATTCAACATGGTAGTAGAAGTTCTAGCCAGAGAAATTAGGCAAGAAAAATAATTCAAAAAAGACAAGTAAAATTATCTCTGCTTGTAAATAACATAATCTTATAAGTAGAAAACCCTAAAAGAGTCCACAAACACACTGTTAGAAGTAATAAATGAATTCAGTAAAGTTTCAACATACAAAAATCAGTTGCATTTTTTTTAAAGATTTTTATTGGGGAATTGGGGGATGGGAACAGCGCTGGGGAAATGGGGGAAGGGAAACAGACAAGTTGCTGTCGTTTTGTTCAGCATCTTAGCTGTAGAGGGCAGTGTCACTGACCCTCATATGTGGGATCTGAACCGGGGCCCTCTGGTGTCCCAAGCCAGCTCTTAACCAATTTCCCACTTGGCCGGCCCCAATTGCATTTCTGTATACTAACAACAAACAGTCCAAAAAAGAAATTTAAAAAATCCCATTTATAACAGCATTTAAAAAATGAAATATAATACTTAGAAACAAATATAACCAAATAGACAAAAGACTTGTACAGTAAAAACTATAAAACATTGCTTAAAGAAATTAAAGAAGACACAAATAAAGGGAAAAATATCCTGTATGAATTGGAAGAGTTAATACTCTTTAAATGTTTTTACTACCTAAAGCAATATACATATTCAATGCAGTCCCTAGCAAAATCCCAATGGCATTTTTTTTTCTTTTACAGAAATATAGAAAACAATTCTAAAATTCGTATGGAATCACAAAGAACTCTGCATAGCCAAAAATATCTTGAAAAACAAGAACAAAGTTAGAGGCCTCATACTTTCTGATTTCAAAACAAGAAATGGAACAGAATAGAGATCCCAGAAACAAACTCATGCATATATGGTCAATTGATAAATGTGCCAAGAATACACAATGGGGAAAGGATAGTTTCTTCAATAAATGGTGTTGGGAAAACTGGATACCCATAGGCAAATGAATAAAATTGAACCCTTATCTTACACCATACATAAAAATAAATTCAAAATAAAATAGAGACCTAAATGTAAGGCCTGCAACTGTAAAACTTCTAGAAGAAAACATAGGGAAAAGTCTTTATGACATTGGTCTTGGCAATAATTTGCCTGGATATGACACCAAAAGCATAGGCAACAGAAACAAAAATAAACAAGTTGGAGTACATCAAACTAAAAACCTTCTGCACAGCAATGGAAATAAGTAAAGGAGTAAACAGGCAACATACAGAATGGGAGAAAATATTTCAAAACCATATATCTGGTAAGGAGTTAATATATAAAATACATAAGGAATTTCTACAACCCGATAACAACAAAAAACAAATTACATGATTAAAAAATAGCCAAAGGGGCCAGCCAAGTGGCTCAGTTGGTTAAGAGCTCACTTGGGGAACACCAGCTCTGAGCATCAGGGCCCCGGTTCGGATCCCACATGAGGGCCAGTGACGCTGCGCCCTCTACAGCTAAGATGGCAAACAACAGCTCGACCTGGAGCTGGGCTGCCGTGAGTCGCCTGCAATGGCATAGGCTGCATGGGGCTGCCATGAGCTACGTGAGTGGTTGGCAGCCAGCGAGAGCCGCCGTGAGCCACAGTGAGCAGCCGATCAATGACCGGTGACTGATTGCCTCACCCGGGAAGAGCACAATGATCATACCAACATGGGCCAGTGAAGTGACACACTCCACAACTAGACTGAGGAACAAAATAGCAATTTGTCTACCCGACTGTTCCCCTTCCCTGATTCGCCAACACTGTTCCCCTCCCCCAAGTCCCCAATAAAATCTTAAAAAAAAATAGCCAAAGGACTTGAGTAAACATTTCTCCAATGAAAACCAGGTATATGAAAAGATGCTCAACATTGGGAAAATGGAATGAGATAGTACCTCTTATCTGTTAGGATAATCATCAGAAAATCAGAAAACAGCAAGTGTTGGCAAGGATGTGGAGAAATTTGGGCCCTTGTGAACTGTTGGTGGGAATGAAAAGTGGTGTAGCTGGTATGGAAAACAGTATGGTGGTTCCTCCGAAAATTGAACTACCATATGATCCAGCAAGTCCACCTCTGTATACTCATCCAAAAGAATTGAAATCACTATCTTAAAGAAATATCTACACTCCCATGTTCACTGCAACATTATTCAGCATTATTCAGTAGCCAAAAGGTGAAAACAGCCAAAAATATATGTTAATGGATAAAGAAAATGTGGTATACATGTAAAATGGAATATTATTCAGCCATAAAAAGAAGGAAATCCTGTCATATGCTACAACATAGATGAACCTGGAGATATAAGTGAAATAAGCCAGTCACGGGAGGACAAATACTGCGTGATTCCAATAAGAAAAAGTATCTAGAAGCAGAAAGTAGAATGGTGGTTGCCAGACGCTGGGGGTAAGAGAAATGAGGAGTTATTGCTCAATAGGTATAAAGTTTCAATTATACAAGATAAAAAACTTCTAGAGATCTATATGACATTATGCTTATAGTTAATCATACTGTATTGTACACAGAAACATTCATTAGGAGGGTAGATCTCATGTGTGTTTTTACCACATGCAACTAAAAAAAAAAATGCATGAGAAAAGGACTAGAAGCTTTAAGCTCTTAAAAAAGTTTTCCGGGCCGGCCGAGTGGCGCGTTGGTTAAGAACTGGCTTGGGACACCAGAGGGCCCCGNTGCGCATGCATGTATGTGTCATGGAGGTGAGAGAGAACTGATTAAGCTATTAGAACTAAGAGCCTTAAAATCTTTTTTATTTCTGGCGCATCAGTTACAATGTCTCATCTTTCATTTCTGATTTTATTTCTTTGAGTCTTCTCCTTTTTTCTGCAGTTAATACAGCTGAAGTTCATCAATTTTGTTGAAACAAAAAAACCTGTTTTATGGTTATTATTTTTCTATTCTCTATTTTGTTTATTTTTCTCTAATATATATTATTTCTTTTCTTCTGCAATTATATGCCAACAAATTAGATAGCCTAAGAGAAATGGATAAATTCTTAGAAACGTATACTTTACCAAGGATGAATATGAAAAGTAGAAAATTTGAATAGATCTGTAACTAGCAAAAAGATTCAATCAGTAACAAAAACTTTCCAACAAGAAAAATCCCAGGACCAGATGGCTTCATTGGTGAATTCTACCAAACATTAAAGAAGTAACACTCATCCTTTTCAAACTCTTTCAAAAAATGGAAGAGGAGGAAGCACTTCCAAACTCATTTTAAGAGGCTGGCATTACCCTGACAGCAAAGCCAGGAAAAATGCTATAAGAAAAGAAAACTACAGACCAACATCCCTAATGAATATAAATGCAAAAATCTTCAACAAATACTGGCAAACCAAATTCAACAGCACATTAAAAGAATCATACACCATGACCAAGTGGGATTTATCTTTGGGATTCAAGAATAGCTCAATATATGAAAATCAATCAATATGATGCACCATGTCAACAGAATAAAGCATCACAATCATGTGGTCTTCTCAGCAGATGAAGATAAACCACTTGACAAATTCAACATCATTGCATGATAGGAATGCAAACAAACCAGGAATAGAGGAAAATTAATTACTTAAAATTAATAAAGGTCACACATGAAAAGTCCACAGCTAATATTGTATTCACTGGCAAAAAAACTGAAAGCTTTTCCTCTAATATCAGGAACAAGGAAAGGATGCCCACTCTCACCACTTCTATTCAACATGGTAGTAGAAGTTCTAGCCAGAGAAATTAGGCAAGAAAAATAATTCAAAAAAGACAAGTAAAATTATCTCTGCTTGTAAATAACATAATCTTATAAGTAGAAAACCCTAAAAGAGTCCACAAACACACTGTTAGAAGTAATAAATGAATTCAGTAAAGTTTCAACATACAAAAATCAGTTGCATTTTTTTTAAAGATTTTTATTGGGGAATTGGGGGATGGGAACAGCGCTGGGGAAATGGGGGAAGGGAAACAGACAAGTTGCTGTCGTTTTGTTCTTCAGTCTAGTTGTGGAGGACGTTGCTTCACTGGC
>NW_017731411.1:995002-1001428 GCF_001890085.2 Hipposideros armiger
GGTTCGGATCCCACATATGAGGGCCAGTGACACTGCCCTCTACAGCTAAGATGCTGAACAACAGCTCAACCTGGAGCTGGGCTGCCGTGAGTTGCCAGGAACGGCATAGGCTGCAGCCACTGCTGCAGTGGGTTGCCATGGGCTACCGTGTGTAGCCAGTAGCCAGCGTGAGCAGCCAGCAGCCACAGTGAGCGGCCGTCCAGAAGGCGGTGACTGATGTGCCTCGCCCGGGAAGAGCGCAATGATAGTGCCAACGTGGGCCAGTGAAGCAACGTCCTCCACAACTAGACTGAAGAACTAAAGGATAGCAACTTGTCTGTTCCCCTTCCCCCAATTCCCCAATAAAAATCTTAAAAAAAAAAAAAAAGTTTTCCTCCAGGAAGAGGGAGTTGATATCGTTGGTGATAGATTTCATAATCTTCCCATACTTAAGGATAACTCGGTCCATTTCTCTACTAACTGCTGCTGTCCAGGCTTGCCTCCCAGGCAGCAGCTAGACACCACAGCCGCCCTGGGAGGGGACTCAAGCCAGAACAGAGTGTTGTTCTGACCACTTGTTCTGTGGTCACTCAGCCCACCCTGTCTCTGTGGTTCTAGCTGGCAGGGAGCTATGTGGTGGCTGCCCAGGAAGAAATGGCAGATCGTAACCTCAACCCTTTTACTGGTCAGCTCTTTGTAAAACAGTCACTCCGTTTTTTATATTTAAATTGGGAAGACTTGTTTCCCTTTATTTCTCTCTTATGAAGAAACTAAAATCCACAAGAACCTTCTTTTACTAAAAATTTTTAATTGAGATATAATTGACATATAACACTGTACTTGTTTTAGGTGTACATAATGATTCGATATTTGTATATGTTGTGAAATGATAACCACAATAAGTTTAGTTAACATCCATCACCTCACATAATAACAATTATTTTTCGTGTGATGAGGGCTTTTAAGATTTACACTTGAACAACCTTCAAATATACAATACAGTATTGTCAACTATAGTTACCATATTGTATGTTACATTCCCAGGACTTATTTATGTTATAGGTGGAAGTTTGTAACTTTTGACCACTTAGCCACCTTCAACCTTCTCGAAACCTGATTAATTTTGGATTAAACTGAAGCATAAATATGTAAATGCTGTAATGAGTAATTTTCTGTTGTAATATATTGAACTACAGGCATACCTCAGAGATACTGTAAGTTTAGTTTTACTTGTAGACCACCGCAATAAAGTAAATATCACAATAAAGCAAGTCACATGATTTTTTTTTGGTTTGGTTTCCCAGCACATATAAAAATTACATTTACCCTATACAGTAGTCTGTGAAGTGTGCAATAGCATTATGTCTAAAAAAGAGTACAAACTTTAATTTAAAAATGCTCTATTGCTAAAAAATTCTCATAATCATATCAGCCTATTAGAAAAATGGCACCAATAAGATTTGCTTGATGCAGGGTTGCCACAGACCTTCAGTCTGTAAAAAAACATAATATCTGTGAAACATACTTAAGCAAAGTGCAACAAAATGAGGTATTCCTGCATAACTATGCAATGCTGTTAGAACTTTACAAATAATTGTAATCTCAATTTAGTTTTTGCTTAGGAAAAAAACCACATAACCATTAAGATCAGAGACTCTAATCATGTGTTGTCAATGCAATAGGTCAGGTCTTTTCACAAATATGATGATCTACAGAGAATTACTTTAATGACTTTGTCTCAGAGCAGTCATTAGTTGATCTTTTCATTAAAGTTAGTCTGACTTTCCTCAACTTATGAGATTAACATAAAAGACAAAATTCAATTTTCAATATGCTTTCAACTTTACTAAATTGAGGCGTGACTAGAAATAGTTTTAAGGTAATAAAAATATTCTGATTTTTGATGTAGCCGAAATCACTATAATCTTATTTTCTAATACAAATAGAGACTGTCAGTAGGCTCCTATTATTCTTAGGTAATGGCACCAATGCAGACATCATATGCAGAATTTACATTATGGTTAAATGACCATAAAATTTATGTTTACCATTTTGTCATAAACTTTTTTTCCCCTACTAGCAATAGGCAGTGTCTTTTGCTAGGTATGTAGAAAGTATGGCAGGTAAACACAGTTTCCTGGTTTCTCTCTTACTATGACTTAAAAATATAGAACCTTATATGTAGAGTTGTCATATTTAACTATAAGCACAAAAAATACAAGATACTCAATTAAATTTGGATTTCAGATAAACAATGAATAATGATTTTTAGCATAAGTATGCCTCATGCAATATCTGGGACATACTTATACTAAAAAGTTATTTATTGTTTTTCTGAAATTCAAATTTAATTGGGCATCCTATAACTTATCTTGCAAATCTATCTGTCTACCAAAGATTTAAAGTAGAAAAAGTTCTCTATTGGTCCTGAACATAGTGAATTTCAAGTTATGATGAGGACCTGGCCAATTAAACTGTCTCCCATGTGGGGTCCCATGAAGTAAGCCATGACCGTATGCCTCATCTTCACTTCCTCAGATATTACCATTCAGCTCAACTTGTGTGTGAGACAAACACGGGGACAGGAGGCCACAGGCAGCAATGCATGAAAAAGTTCAGCATAGAAATTATTTTAACAGACTTGTGCTGCATGATAAAGCAGATGGGAAAGGATTGTTTCCTGAATATTCACTCGAAGCAGAAATATTCCAAGCCTATGGAAGCAGTTTATTTTCTCCATGCTCTCTGCCATCCTTACACTAGAAACACACACACAAGCACTCCAAGCCCATGTTGTGTGCACAAAAACATTTTTTCATAGTTCAGTTAGGGTAAGAAAACGTGTGCACATCTTTCTGAGAGCTATGGTTTTTTGCTTTCTCCACACTTTTATCTCATGATTCATTTGCCACCTTCAAAAGATAAAATGCATCATGTTTTTGCCTAGATAGTCCCAGCATCAAAGGATCTATTAAAAACAGAGACTTCAAATAAAATCAGTGTGATATACGAGTAGTTAAAAGAGCATTCTGAATTTCCAGTTCAAAATGACAACTGGCTGCCACACCCATAACTTCTTATTTAAAGATCCGTGAAGACAGAGAAAAAGAATAATACAGTCACCACCATCAAAAGCCTAAGACCAAGAGACAAATGAACTAGTATTTGGGGGATGAGGGAAAAGATCTGATTTTCAAAACTTGATCAACTTTCATATCCTTGCATCCCCTTGACCTCTTCTTGAAAGAAAAGCCATCTGTGTTTCCCTCTTTGCTCACCACTTTCACTAGAGTCTGTGTTAACCAGGAACCAGAGGATTAGGTAGCCATTTTTGTCTATTCCTTTTGTGCTATGAAAGAGGCAGAACACTGTAATTTTATCATTTATCTACTGCTAGAGACTCCAATACCAGAGGCAATTGGACAAGTGGGTGCCACAAAGCATTCTGGGATTTGCTCTTCAAAGAACCGTGCTAGGCATGTCCTCCAGAACATAGCACATCAGGAATGGTTTTAAATAGAATTTAGAAAGATTTCCCAAATGAACATAGAAAAATACACAATACATAAAACTCTGCGGTATTGTCAAAATCTGTATTGTTGATCAGATTGACACCAAATGTCCCTTTGAATCCTCTGAATGTGATTCTTAGGAAACTCTGTCCTTATGTTGGTTTTTTTTTTTTTTTTCTATTCTTGTTTTCATCTGTAACCCTTTCTAGAACTGCTCATGAATACAAAAATGACTCTGGCAAACTTTGAGTTGATATTTTATTTTGGACATTTGGCCCCTAAGACAAAGAACTTCAATGGTACGTGAGATTTTCTCCTTTTAACAAAACTCTCCATGTCAAAGCTGAATCAAACTTTTGACCCCAGAATCAGAACATGAGGGCAGATGGTAACCAGCTCAGTCCCCAGTAGCTTATGAAAACCAGCTTCATTTTAGGATTATTTTTGGGAGGTAGAGCATCAAAGAGGAAGTTAACTGGACTCCTGAACAAATGAGAGCAATATGAAAGGGACCTCAAGCGGCATTTGGTGTTCATTAGTGGGCATTCAGTAGCTGCTTTGTCATTTTTCTTGTTTGTCATAAAAAATAAATAGAGTTTAATAGATGATCTAACCTAGCAGGTTTTGGCAACAAAGTAGACTGTGTCCCATTATGATTTTGATGTGTATAATTTAAAGTAAGATGGAACATAAAACCATTTCCAGCACACATAGGGGAGTGAGTGACATAGATTTAGTCTCTGATTGTGCAGAAATAAAAACCAGCGCTGTCTTAGATGGTGTATTAAATCATGTATTCTGTTTTATGGAGTTTGTGCTGTAAACAGCATATTTCAGAATAATTAACCCTGTCATTTTTGACTTAAAAGTTTGTTTTTAAAAATAGGAATGTTTTATGTAGAAGACAGAAGCTTAAGTGGCTTAATAGATTGCATGAAGGCCAAAAGAAATTCAAAGGGCAGTTCCTGTTAACTCACAGGTCAAAATTACCATCAGTTAGCAAGAATTAAGACATGCCCAGGAAACCCAGGGGAAATTCTGTGCTTGGTGGGAAAGATCTGGGATTCTGACCAGGGCCTCTCTCCTGGTCAGGGCAGTGACGTGACCCACAGAACCTACAGAAGTCATGCCTTTGGCATGACACGTTGGATAATCATCTCCTTTTCCATAGAATAGCATCAGGAATGGATTAACCTCTGTGGCAATTTCGGGGACTCTTATCAGAGAACTGCTCAGATTTTCCGCCTGGTGGGTGAAGCGACCCGATCGTAGTCGCCCCCGGGGGAATTTCTTTGAGATATATTTCTTGATTTGTTCTCAGATTTGTAGCCTACATTTGGTTTTCTTTGTTCTCAAAATACAGAAATTCTCTCTGAGCAGCTTAAAGAAGCCAGTGCCAGGTTGCATTCCTAAAGTTCCTGAGTTTTGGAAGAAATCTTCACCAAGATCAGGACTCAGAAAATCCTGCCTCTGCCTCCTCCTTCTACCCCTGCCCACCATGCATAGAGAACTTCCTTTTCCTATGTCTAAAAAAAAAAAAGCAATAAATACCTAGTGAATAATACTCCCTAATAAGGTGTATAAATGAACTGTATTAATGTTTGTGCAAATATCTCCAATACTTTGCAAGAAAAGGTGCATCTAGCTAGTCCCATTTTGTCTATCAGATCAAAAGGCTGGGTGGCGTGCTGAATGGCCACCAACTAAATGGGAAACTTGAAAAATGAGTTACCAACATCCTCCCTTGGGAACTTTGCTGCAAAACTTCTAATGGCACTTTCAGATTCCATGATTCTATCCTGATTACTTTTCCACATCATAACACATTATTCCATCATTCATGCCCAAGCATGCACAAAATTTACTTTATCTGGTATTTATGAATATGACTAGTATAAACCATCTTACAAATGGTCTCTTAAGAAATTTTTCTCGGGAGTTCAGGGATCCAGCAAGAAAAATCAATATTTACCCAGAAAAAAATTATACACACAAACACTGACGAAACAGCTACATTCACTCTTCCAGAAGACAACTCAAAGAATACAAAATAGTGAAGTTCTTCCAGGGCCATCCTTTCAAGTTACCAAGACAACCAGTAGCATCTCTCATTTGACCTGTTGATTGAGTTAATTTGGCTGATGGAGCCTCAATCCCCCTCCTATGACCTAGCAGCCAGAACTCTGTCAGTGAAGGAGGGCTTCACCTTAGGCATCAATTGTCTGTAAAACTTTGAATAAAATTTCCTTGGCAAAAAAGAAAACTAGACCTATAATTTCAGAAAAATAGGTTCATCCTTTCTATACAATATTAGCACACTCCTGTGAATAAGATTATTATTCCTATTGTACAGGTGAGGCAGCTGTGGTTTCAGAGGTCTTTTTTTTTTTTTTCTGCCCCAGGTCTTATGGCTGTGAGGGGCTGGGACTTCCACTCATACAAAAGTCCATGCGCCATCCTTCCTCTACACCAGGGAAGTAACTAAATAGTCATACAACCCTAAGGAGACCATCTTAAAGCTGGAGCCTCAACATAATGACACATCAAGCAAGTTCAGGAAATGTGCTGCATATTATCCAGATATTTTGTTTTCATAATTTCAAATATCAAGAGTGACAATTTTTAAGTCAACTACCTGAAGTTTGATATGGATTGACCTCATATTTCAAGTATTCGGTTTTATTAATTTTATAGTAGTTGTAATAAAACCTGTTTTTTAAAAAAATGGAAAAAATTGAAACCATTCATAGGATTACAGAGCTAACCTTTCTCCAAAGTTAACTACTTAATTTGGTTTTTTTTCCTTGGCATTCTTTTTGAAGATTCTTATGCATAGGGTCATGTGGGATGTGTGTGTGTGTGTGTGTGTGTGTGTGTGTGTGTGTGTGTGTGTGAGAGAGAGAGAGAGAGAGAGAGAGAGAGAGAGAGAGAGAGA
>NW_017731411.1:1005488-1009562 GCF_001890085.2 Hipposideros armiger
AAAAATGAACATATGGGACTACATCAAACTTAAAAGTTTTTTCACAACAAAAGAAACCATCAATAAAACAAAAAGGAAGCCTACTGAATGGAAGAAGATATTTGTCAACAAGATGTCTGATAAGGGGTTAATATCCAAAATATATAAAATGCTCATGCAACTCAACACCAAATAACCAAACAGGCATATGAAAAAATTGGAAAATTGATATCTTAACAATTGTGTGTCTTCAAAACCATGAGCAATGTACATCTTTTTATTTATTTTGTTCTTTCATTTCTCTCAGATTGATTTTGTAATTTTCAGTATAGAGATCTTTCATATCTTTTCTCAGATTTATCACTAAATATTTTATATTCTCATAATATTGAAAATGATATTTATTATTTTAATGTTCTATTGTTTATTGATGATATATGGAAATACACCTGATATTATGTATTAACCTTACATTCCACATCCTTGCCAAACTCAATTACTAGATCTGGTTGACTTTTTGTAGCTTTCATTGAATTTTCTACGTAGATAATCATGTTGTCTGTATATATAATTTTACTCCTTTCTTTGCAATCTTGATGCCCCTTACTTCTTTTTCTTGACTTATTGCAAAGGCTTAAACATCCAGTACAGTGATGGATAGAAATGAAAAGAAACCTTACTTCCTGACCTGAGGGAAAACATTCAGTTTTTACCATTAAGCATATATCATATTCATAGTAGGTTTTTCATATAGGTCCATTTTTTGGTTAGTTTCTAGAAAGTTATGTCGGAAATTGATGTTGGATTTTGTAAAATTGCTTTTTCCATGTTGATATGATCATACATATATATATTTTTCTTTTTTAGAGTGTTGATATGGTGAATTACATTTGTTGATTTTTGAGTGTCAAACAACTTTGCATTCTGGGGTCAAACTCACTAATCATGATGTATTATCCATTTTATATATTGTTAAAGTAAAGTTTAGAATTTTTGCATCTACATTTGTGAATGATATTGATCTGTAGTTTTTCCAGTGCTCTTTCCAAGAAGGTTTGGATGTCAGCTCAGCAAGATTGTGTGTAGATGTATGATGGGGCAGAATAGTGTTTCTTTCTTGGGCAATCTCTTTGAGCTCTAGGGGTAGTAGATGTTCCCTACCTACTACTTTTATATTCTATACATTCCTTTTTATATCTTACTACCCAATGCTTTGATACTCCAATGCCCAGTAATAGTTAATAATTCTTTTTTTTTNGAGAGAGAGAGAGAGAGAGAGAGAGAGAGAGAGAGAGAGAGAAAGCTTTTTAATTTTCCACAAAATGAATCATCTATATATGCAATATTCTATACCTTGCTCATTTCACTCAATGCATACATTCCATGCCCTTTCTATGCCAGCATATTTATATCAATATCTTCCTTTTGCAAGCTATGTACTATAATAATTTAGATAGCTTTCCCTTTGCTGATGAACATCCGATTTGTTTTTTAATTTAATGGTTTGATTGCTTTCTCATATGAAATACTGTTATACTCAACATGTATTTGCCAGTATATGCATTGAGCAAATTCCTACAAAATAGTTTGGTTTATACTGGTGCATTTTAAGTTTTAATAGATATGGCTTTAATCATCCTCCAGATAATGTTTTATGAACAGATTCCTTCCAACAGTGCAAGAGAGAATATTTTACCCCAGATCCTGGCCAACCCTGAGGTGTATCAAAGTTTCAAACTTTTACCAGATTAATAGGTAAACTATGATATTTTATTTGCTGTTTAATACGCATTTTTTAACTATAAGTGAAGATAAGTATCTTTTCAACAGCCATTATTTCTTGTTTGATTATTTGAGAACTGCCTGTTTATTTCCTTCTGATAATCTTTAAGTTTCTTAGAAATATTGCCAATATAATTTCTAAGTTCTTTGTAAATAAAAATAAATTATAGTCTATCACATATGTTGCAATTTTTTTCTGGTTTTATCTTTTGTCTATGGCTTTGTTTATAATAGTTTTAACAACTTGAATTAACATGCAATAAATGGCACATATCTGAAATATACAATTTCATACCTTTGGCATCTGTATACACTATTAACCATCACCATAATCAAGATCATGAATATGTCGATCACATTTCTCTGTACCCCTTTGGTAATCTTCCTTCCCACTTCTCAGTCCCTATCTACTATTGTGCTTTCTTTCACTATAAATTAGAATTTCATAAATATGAACTCATATAGAGTATACTGTTTATTATCTAGCTTCTTCATTCAGCATACTTATTTGATCTTCTTTATCTAATCATCTGTTGGTGGACATTTAGGTTGTTTTCATTTTTATAAAAATTTTTTATAAGCTGTTGTATGGCCACATGCTTCCTTCTCTCGTCAATAAATGCCTAAGGGCAGACTGACTGGGTCATATGGTAGATGTATGAATAACTTCCTAAGAAACTTCAAAATTATTTCCAAGGTGGTTATTCCATCTTATCTTACCAACAGCAGCGTATGAGAGTTCTAGTTCCTGCACATCCTTGTCGGCATTTAGTATGATCAGTCTTTCTAATTTTAGCCATTCTAATAGGTATGTATCTCATTGTGGTTTTTAGTTGCATTTCACTAATGACTAATGATTTTGAGTATCTTTTCTTATTTTCTTTGCTATCCACACATCTCCATTGGTAGTGTTCATTCAGATCATTTGCTCATTTTCTTATGGGTTGTTTGTTTTGAGAATCATTTAAACATTCTGAATACAAGGTTGTGTTAGGTGTGTGCTTTATATTTAAGTGTATGCTTTGTAAATATTGTCTTCTAGTCTGTGGCTTCTTTTATTATTTTAACAATGTCCTTTTTAAAAAGTTTGATTTTTTATAAAATCCAAGTTACTGTTATTTTTTGTCTTTCATGGATCATGATTTCATGGCTCATGGATCAAGAAATCTTTGCATAAACCAAGGACACAAAGATTTTCTTGTTTTCTCCTAGAAATTTTATAACTTTAGTTTTTACACTTAAGTATCTGATACATTTTTAGTTAAATTTTCTATATGGTGTATGGCATATGTTCATTTATTTTTCATGTAGATACCCAATTGTTCTACCACCAACTGATCTACCATTTTTCAAAAAGACTATCCTTTCTCCAATGAATTTTCTCTGTCATTGTCAGAATTAGTTGTGCATATATGTATGGTATTTCTAGAGTCTCTGTTACATTACAACAATGTATTTGTCTGTCTTGGTGGTAAAGGGGCTCAGGGCAAATACACCAAATACAACAAAGTGGTATATTGATTATTTAAATTAAAGTTCTTTGAGAAACTGGAGTAAAAAGTACAATCTGACCCTTCTCTCTGTTCCCCTGAATGCAGGAAATAAACTTCCCATGTGAAAAGTGCCTTTCCTGAATCAGGATGTAGAAAGACATCCTCATCCCCAGAGATAGGGAATTATGGGCCAAGAAGGCTGTAGAAACCAACTTTGTTACTTCCTCAGTAATTTACTACCCAAGCCCAAACTTTTTTGTCTTGTCAATTCTTCATTAGTTTATTGTTTCTTTGTCTAAAAGGTATTTAAACAGCCTGATCTGGTCATTTCTTAGGTCCCATATCTAAAAAACACACAATTTTTTTTCTCCTATTAATTTGTCTTGTGCCAATTTAATTATTAGACCAGTCAAGAGAACCAAGAGGGTAGGGGGAAACTTTCTCTCCCAAACAATGACCATATTCCACTGTATTGACTACTTAGGCTTATAGTAATTCTTAAAATCAAGTAGTGTTTATCTATTAAATTTGTTCATTTTTTAAAAGAATTTTGACTATTATAGGTTCTTTGCCTTTAAACCAGGGCTGCCAAAACAATGTACACATTTTAAGAGATGTTATCTGTGTATTACTTTTCAAAGTTGAATTGAATTATGGTAGTAATATGTAGTATGATGTTCGCTCAAAAGATGGTGTTAATAAAATGAATGCTAGTGTCACTCATTGTATTACAATTTTAACACGGTGTTTTCCTTTCTTAAAATGTGTATGCTTCTTTTTGGCTCTCTCTCTCTCTCTCTCTCTCTCTCTCTCTCTCTCT
>NW_017731411.1:1011743-1102624 GCF_001890085.2 Hipposideros armiger
CTGGCTGCTGGCTACATACGGTAGCCCATGGCAACCCACTGCCACAGGGACTGCAGCCTACGCCGTCGCCAGCGACTCACGGCAGCCCAGCTCCAGGCTGAGCTGTCGTTCAGCATCTTAGCTGTGGAGGGCAGTGTCACTGGCCCTCATATGTGGGATCCGAACCGGGGCCCCCTGGCATCCCAAGTGAGCCCTCAACCATCGCGCCACTCAGCCGGCCCCTTAATAATTCTTTATAGCAAGCTTTTTGTATTCCAATAACTGACAGGTTTTGTAGTTTGAGTTACAATTACTGAACCCTGCCATTGTAGCATGAAGGCAGCCATATTCAATATTAAAGAAATGGGTGTGGCTGTGTTCCAATAAAACTTTATTTACGAAACCAAACCAACCAAACAAACAAAAAAACCAGGCTGCTGATGTTTGACTTAAAAGGCAACTGTGATATGGTTTAGGACCTAAAGGAGGAAGAACAAGTGTACTCTTTCCTTTTTGTGTCAGGTTTATTTACCAGATAAGTTTTTCTCTTATGAAAATACTGAGAATCTGATAGGGAGCAGCAAGAGAAAAAGCAACAGCACAGCCCTGATTAGCCAGGATTCCTCCCTGACAAATAGAGGTGCCCAAGCACAGAGGCAGGCTCCATTCTTCCCCTTTTTGCTCCTATCACTTGAGTGGCTCTCAAGTGCCACTTAAGGGACTGAATTACAGGACTTTTAGATAATACCTTTCGATGCTGAGTTGGTATAGTGATAAGAGCACAATTCTAGCTTTGAATCCTGGCTCTTAAACATATGAGCTGTGGAACCTTAGGTAGATTACCTAACCTGTCTCAGCCTAAGTTTCCAGTATGAAAACTGAATGTAATAATGCCAGCTTTGCATGGTTATTCTAAGGGTAAAATAAGTGAATGAGCTGAAGTCGTCTGCACATACAGTTTCAGTTATCCTCAGTCAACCAAGGTCCAAAAATATTAAATGGGAAATTCCAGAAAAAAATGATACATAAGTTTTAAATGTTGCCATTCTTAGTAATGAGATAAAAATCTCACACCACCCTACTCTGTCCCACCAGGACATGAATCATCCCTTTGTCTAGCATATCACGTGGTATATGCTCCCTCTCTGTTAGATTCTTAGTAGCCATCTCAGTTATCAGATCTGTCATGGTATCAGAGTGCTTGTGGTCAAGTAACCCTTATTTTACTTAACAGTGGCCCCAAAGTGCAAGATTAGTAATGCTGGTAATTAGGATATGCCAAAGAGAAGCTGTAAAGTGCTTCCTTTAAGTGAAAAGATGAAAGTCCTTGACTTCATAAGGCATTCTATCATCTCCCAGCATCAGACGAAGTGTGAGTATAGTACAATATAATATTTTGAGAGAGACCACATTCATATAACTTCCATTACAGTATATTGCTATAATTGTTCTATTTTATTATTAATCATTGGTGTTAATCTCTCACTGTGCCTAATTTGTAAACTAAACTTTACCATAGGCATGTAGGTATATGGAAAAAACACAGTATATATATATATGGTTTGGTACTATCTGTGGTTTCAGGAATCCACTGGGGATCTTGGAATATATCCCTGCAGATAAGGGGGCACTACTATAATTGGAACCCTAACAAATATTGTTAAAACACACATACACACATGCACACAAGATACATGCATACACAGAGCTTGTCCTTTCCATTTGTCTTTATCTGGTTTTGAAGGAAATGATCTGATTACTCTTTTATTAGTTATTTTTGACGAGTTGTTCTCTCTCTCCCACCTCACAACAGATCAGAACTGGTCATAAGATTGCTTCCTGAGCTCCTTTTCCCTGAAGCAAGTATATAAAAATCTTATTAAGATTTTATTTTTAAGATGTTTACCACCCACTCAAGAGTACAATATTATGATTGATATGGAGAGAGAAGGATCCAAGGCAGTGGAGTAGATAGATGGTGTGCCTGCCTCCTCCCATGACCACATTAGAATTATAACTAAATTATAAAACAATCAACCTGGAGAACCACCTGAAGTCTAACTGAACACAAATTTTATAACTGAGGATAGAAAGAAGAAGCCACGTCAAGACTGGTAGGAGTGGGGGAGATGTGGAATGAGCTGGTCCCACAGCTGAATATGGCAGTTGAGAATCAGGAGGGATATCTCAGCCATGGAGGTCTCCCGGGAGGAGTAAGGGAACCCAGCCCCACACTGGTCTACCAAGCCCAGAGTACTGGTGTTGGGAAGAGCATCCCCCAGAACATCTGGCTGTGAAAAATAGTGGGGATTCTAACCATCCAGGTGAGGCAGAATGCTGCAAGAAACCCAGAAACCCTCTTAAAGGGTCTGCACACAGACTCACTTGTTCACAGGCACTCATCCTGGGCTACAGCAGAGGAACTGCAACTCAAGAAGCATCAGAGGCATACAGGAAGAGAATAAGTTGTGTGGCTGCAGAGTGAGGACTGGGGAGGCAGCCACCATTTTCCCTGTGTAGAACCCTACTCCTGTGCAGCCAGTGGGCAAGCACCATCTTTCTTATATTGAGTCCTTCCCTATGTGGTCAAACCTGAATCAGCACTGGCCTGGTGAACTCTGCTCACTCCAACCTGGTGACTCCTTTGGACCTCATCCTACTCGTGCAACACCACAAGGACTTTTTTGGCCAGAAGCCAACCCTGTTCATGTTGCACTCTGTCTTGAACAATTCTTGGGGGTCTGAGAGCCTAAGGCAGGTGGTGGCTGGCCTTGATGTGCTCTGAGGCTTTTGCTGATTAGTTCCAGGCTCAGCATTGGCACCAAACTAGAACCAATATTAACTTGGTGAACACCACTCTTCTCTCCCCAGTGACCCCTTGAGGCCCTGCTTAACCCACATCACATACTGCAACAAGTCTCTATCAGTGGCTGAGCCTTACAGGAACTGGCAGGAAGCAGCAGACTTCAGGGTGCCCTGGGCTATTTTGTGGAGCTATCTCAGGCCCAGGACTGGTGGCAGCCATTCTTGGTTCATAGCATGGCCTCTCCCACACACCTCCAGGTCCAGCATAGGCAGCAACAAACTGCAGATCACCCTGTAGCTCCTTCTATGTAGTTCCTGACTGGTCACAGGCAGTTTAACTGGGCCTGCACCAGAGCTTCTCCCAAGAGGCCCAGAACCAACATTCCTGGAGGTCGGCGTCAGACCACAGCAAAGCACCACCCAAATTGTTCCATAAGCGGCACACCCAAAGGGCAGTGTCAGCAGGCACCAGAGCCTGCTGAGGAAAATCCCATTCAGAGGGTTAAGTCCCCCATACAGCATCCAGTATGCTGTGGGTGTAGCCAAATTCCACAGCCAGTCAGCCTGAGGATCAATCCCACCCACTAATGTACCAATAGCAATCAAGGCTCAACTATAACTGGAGGTCACACACAACCCACACAAGGGACACTCCTGGAGCACTTAAAGCAGGTGACCAGGGAGACTGTGCCATTGGGTCCCACAAGGCACCTACTACATAAGGCCACCTGGCCAAGAGTGGGAGACTTAGTGGATCTCTCTAATAAATAGAAACAAACAGAGAGGCAGCCAAAATGAGAAAACAAAGAAATATGTCCCAAATGAAAAACAGGAGAAAACTCCAGGAAAAGAACTAAACAAAACAGAGGCAAGCAACCTACTAGATACAGCGTTCAAAATAAGGATGTTATAAGGATGCTCAAAGAATTTAGTGAGAAATTCAACAAAGAGATAGCAAACATAAAAATGACATAGAAACCAATAAAAAAAATCAGAAGTGAAGACTACAATAACTGAAATAAAGAATGCTTTAGAAAGAATCACCAGCAAACTAGATGAACCAGAGGATTGAATCAGTGATTTGGAAGACAAGGTAGCAGAAAACACCCAATTGGAACAGAAAAAATTTACAAAAAATTCCCTCCCCCCAAAAATAAGATAGTTTAAGAAACCTCTGGGACAACATCAAGCATAACAATATTCACATCATAGGGGTACCAAAAGGAGTAGAGAGAAAGCAAGGAATCGAAGGCCTATTTGGAGAAATAATGACTAAAAATTTTCCTAACCTGGTGAAGGAAATATACATGTAAGTCCTGGAAGCACAGAGAGTCCCAAACAAAATGAATCCAAACAGGCCTACACCAAACACATTATAATTAGAATGGCAAAGGTTAAAGACAAAGAGAGAATCCTGAAAGCAGCAAGAGAAAGGTAGCTAGTAAATTATAAGAGAGCTCCTATAAGATTGCCAGCTGATTTCCCAACAGAAACTTTGCAGGCAATAAGGGATTATCACAAAATATTCAAAATGATTAAAATCTAGGAACCTACCACCAAGAGTGCTCATCCAACAAGGCTATCATTTAAAATTGAAAGAGAAATAAAGAGTTTCCCAGACAAGAAAAAGCTAAAGGAGTTCATCATCACCAAGCCAATATTACAAGAAATGTTAAAGGGACTTCATTAAGAAGAAGAAAGGGGGTGGAGGGGAGGGAAATACATAAAGATGAATAATAAAATGGCAATTACTATGTACCTATCAATAATTACTTTAAATGTAAATGGGTTAAATGCTTCCAGTTAAAAGACATAGATTAGCTGAACGGATGAGATAAGAAGATCTATATACATGCTATCTACAAGCAACCCACATTTGATCAAAAGACACATACAGACTGAAAGTAAAGGAATGGAAAAAGATATTTCATATGAATGGAAATGAAAAAAAAGTTGGGGGTAGCAATACTTATATCAGACAAAATAGACTTTAAAACAAAGGCATAAAATAAGAGACAAAGGGGGACATTACATAATGTTAAAGGGATCAATCCAACAAAAGGACATAACCCTTGTAAACATTTATGCACTCAACATGGGAACACCTAAATATATGAAGCAAATATTAACCAACACAAAGGGAGAGATTGACAGTGATACAATCATAGTAGGGGACTTTAACACCCCATTGACACCAATAAACAGATCTTCCAGACAGAAAATCAATAAGGAAACAGCCTTAAATGACACATAAACCAGATGGATTTAATTGATATTTTTAGAGCATTTTACCCCAAAACAGTACAATATACACTGTTTTCAAGAGCACATGGAACATTTTCCAAGAAGGCCACATATTAGGCTACAAATCATGTCTCATTAAATTTAAGAAGATTGAAATCATATCAAATGTCTTCTTTGTCCACAATGGTATGAAACTAGAAATCAATTACAAGAATAAAACTGAAAAATACACAAACACTTGGAGGCTAAATAACTTGCTACTAGATAATGAATGGGTCAACAACGAGATTAAGGAAGAGATCAACAGACACCTTGAGACAAATGAAAATGAGAACACAATGACCCAAAATCTATGGGACATAGTGAAAGCAGTCTTAAGAGGGAAATTCATAGTACTACAGTACTTCAGTACCTGAAGAAACAAGAAAAATCTCAAATAAACAATCAAAACTTACACTTAAAGGAATTAGAAAAAGAACATCAAATAAATCCCAAAGTGAATAGAAGGAAGGAAATAATAAAGATCAGAGTGCTAATACATGAAATAGGGTAAAAAAAATACAAAAGATCAATAAAACCAAGAGCTGGTTCTTTAGAAAGATAAACAAAATTGATAAACCTTTAACCAGACTCATCAAGGAAAGAGAGAGAGAGAGAGAGAGAGAGAGAGAGAGAGAGAGAGAGAGAGAAATAAAATCAGAAATCCAAAAAATTTTATGAAAATACTCTGAGCAATTATACATCAACAAATTGGACAATCTGGAATAAATGGACAAACTCCTACAAATACACAATCTTCCAAGACTGAATCAAGAAATAACAAAAATCTGAACCAACTGATTACTACTAATGAAATTAATTCAGTAATCAAAAAACTCCCAACAGGGCAGGCCAAGTGGCGTAGTTAGTTAAAAGTTGGCTTGGGAGTGCGAGCTCTGAGCAGCAGGGCCGCTGGTTCGGTTCCCACATGGGCCAGTGACGTTGAGCCCTCTACAGCTAAGATGGTGAACAACAGCTCGACCTGGAGCAGGGCTGCTGTGAGTGGCTGTCCAATGGCCGGCGACCAATCTGCTTCATCTAGGAAGAGTGAAATGACCACAATAGCAACATGGGTCAGTAAAGTGGCGTCCTCCACAACTAGACTGAAGAACAAAAGGACAGCAACATATCTGTTCCCCTTCCCGAATTCCCCAATAAAATCTTTAAAAACAAAAACAAAACAAGCAAAAAAACTCCCAACAAACAAAAGTCCTGGACTGGATGGCTCCACAGATGAATTTTACCAAACATTCGAAGAATAATTAACATCTATCCTTCTCAAACTATTCCAAAAAATTTGAGAAGAGGGAAACTCTTAAAGTTATTTTACGAGGCTACAATTCCACTGATTCTAAAACCAGACAAAGACACTACAAAAACGGAAGTTTATAGGCAAATATCCCTAATGAACATAGATGCAAAAATTCTCAACAAAATATTAGCAAACTGAATTCAGCAATACATTAAAAAGAACACACACCATAATCAAGTGAGATTTATTCCTGGGATGCAAGGTTGGTTCAATATCTGCAAATCAATTAACGTGATACACCATATAAACAAAATGAAAGATAAAAATCATAGGACCATATCAATATGATCTTATGCAGATGCAGAAAAAAGTATTTGACAAAATCCATCATCCATTTATGAGAAAAACTCTCAGCAAAGTGGGGATAGAGGTAACACACCTCAACATAATAAAGGCTATACACCACAAATACACAGCTGACCTCATACTTAACAGGGAAAAGCTAAAAGCCTTTTCCTTAAGATCAGGAATAAGACAAGAATGTCCACTTTCACTACTTTTATTCAACATAGTATTGGAAGTCCTAGCCACAGCAATCAGACAAGAAAATGAAATAAAAAGCATCCAAACTGGACAGGAAGAAGTAAACCTGTCATTATTTGCAGAAGACATGATACTATATGTAGAGAACCCTAAAGATTCTACCAAAAAAAACCCCAACCCCCCAAAAAAAAACAGAAACAGAAACAAACAAAAAATTGAACTAATAAATGAATTTAGTAAAGTAGCAGAATACAAAATTAATGTACAGATATTGGTTGCATTTTGATACACCAATAATGAACTGTCAGAAAGATAAATTAAGAAAACAATCTCATTTACAATTGCATAAAAAAATACCTAGGAACAAATCAAGAAGGTAAAAGACCTATTCTCAGAAAACTATAAACACTGAAGAAAGAAATTAAAGAAGATACAAATAAATGGAAGCATATACTGTGCTCACAGATAGGAAAAATTAACATTGTTAAAATGTCCATACTACCCAAAGCAATCTATAGATTCAATGCAGTCCCTATCAAAATACCAATGACATTTTTTCAGAGAACTAGAACAAATAACATTAAATTTATGTAGAACCACAAATGACCACAAATAGCCACATCAACCTTGAGACAGAACAAAATTGAAGGTATCACACTACCTAATATCAAATTATACTACAAGTCTATGGTAATCAAAACAGCATGGTACTGGCATAAAAACAGACACATAGATCAATGAAACAGAATAGAGAGTCCAGAAATAAACCCATGCCTTATGGTTATTTAATCTGTGACAAAGGAGGCAAAAACATACAGTGGGGTAAAGACAGTCTATTCAAAAAATGGTGTTGGGGAAACTGGAAAGATATGAGCAAAAACATGAAAATGGACCACCTTTTTACACCATATACAAGAATAAACTCAAAGTGGATTAAAAACTTAAATGTAAGACCCAAAAGCATAAAACTCCTGGAAGAAAACATACGCAGTAAACTCTGTTATTGATTTTAGCAATATTTCTTTCTGATCTATCTCCTCGAGCAGGGGAAACAAAAGAGCAAATAAACAAATGGGACTACATCAAAGTAAAACTTTTTGCACACCAAAGAAAACCATCAACAAAATGAAAAACAACCTACTGAATGGGAGAAGGAATTCACCAATGAAACACCTGATAAGGGGTTAGTATCCAAAATTTATAAATAACTCAACACCAAAAAAATCTCCAAATAATCCAATTAACAAATGGCAGAGGACCTGAATAGACATTTCTCCAGAGGACATACAGATGGCCAATAGACATATAAAAAGATGTTTTATATCACTAATCATCAGCGAAATGCACATTAAAACCACAATGAGATATCACCTCACACCTGTCAGAATGGCTATCATTAATAAATCAACAAACAAGTGTTGGGGAGGATGTGGAGAAAAGGGAATCCTCGAGCACTGTTAGTGGGATTGCAAATTGGTGCAGCCTTTATGGAAAATGATTTGAGGTTTCCTCAAAAAATTAAAAATAGAACTATCTTATGACCCAGCAATTCCACTTCTGGGTATTTATCTGAAGAAATCCAAAACACTAATTTGAAAAAATATATACACCTGTATGTTCATTGCAGCACTATTTACAATAGCCAAGATGTGGAAGCAAGTGTCCATCAGTAAATTAGATAAAGAAGAAGTGGTACATATATAAAATGGAATAGTACTCTGCCATAAAAGAGAGTGAAATCTTACCATTTGTGACAACACAGATGGAACTGGAAGGTGTTATGCTAAGTGAAATAAGTCATACCAAGAAAGACAAACACCATATGATCTCACTTATATGTGGAATCTAAAGAACAAAATAAACAAACAAAACAGAAACAGATTCATAGATACAGAGCATAAACTGATGGTTGCCAGAGGAGAGAGGTGTTGGGGAGCTGGGTGAAAAAGGTGAAGGGATTAAAGAATACAAATTGGTAGTTACAAAATAGTCAGAGGGATGTAAAACACCTCATAGAGAATATATATGTATAGTACCGGGCGGTACCAGACTAATCGGGGATCACTTCATAAATTATATAAATGTCTAACCACTAAGCTGTACACCTGAAACTAATATAAAATAATATTGAATGTCAATTGTAAGTGAAAAAATAAATAGTTAAAAAAAACATATGGAGAAAATTAAATTTCTATAAATCTCACAAATAACAGAATTGTCTTTTGTGTAGATTTGAACATAAATGGAGTAGCTCTTTTCATTCCTTTTAATTTTAACAATATTAATTTCATTCATATGAGCCTTCCCCCCAACATTTTATTTATATTTTAATCCTGGAGAGGAAGCTCTTGAGTTCTCCTGGCTCAGTTCTCTCTCGACATATGCATGAATGTATGTATGTGTTTATATTGGGTTGTCGGAAAAGTCATGACGCATTTTTGCAATAAAAAACAGAAACAAAACAAAACAAAACAAAAACAACAACAAAAAAAACAGAAAAAATATGTCATGACTGTTCCAACAACCCAATATATTTATATCGTATTGTAGGATTTTTTTCTGAAGTTGTTGAGGGTTATAAACAACTCAAAACTTTACTCCTCAATACTTCAGCATGTATCTATTAAAAACTCATATTCTTCTACATAATCACAACAGAAACTATTCTTAAGAAATTTAACATTGTTTTAATCGATGCAGTTAATATTCACATTTCCCCAATTGTCCCCAAAATATCCTTTTTTGCTTTCATTGATTGATTGATTGATTGATTGATTGATTGATTTATAGTATCTGTCTCTTATTCATTGCAGTGTCAGCCCTAGTGGCACACATTTATTTTGCCCAAGGTAAGAACCAGTCTGCTCCTTAGACTCCTGGGCTGTCAGCATGCAGCCCTAGTTCTTTACAGAGAAGCTAATTCAGTTTCATAGGGTGCAGGTCTGCCTCTGGCTCCCACTGACTTACTTCCCTCTGCAAGGTGTCAGTCAGATTTTGTATTATTTTTTTGTATTATTTTTCCCAGTACTCAGCACTTCCCTGGGCTTGTGTTTTATTAAGGAGATGTCAGATTGTTTTGGTTAAAAAAAAAAAAAATCAAGGTTGGCTCTTTAAAGGGTAATAGATAGAAGAGAGCATCATTAGGAGCAGGGAGCAGCCCTGGTAGTTTTAAAGGAAGTTTTGAATTGTTCCATTTCTACAGCTATGAGAACACTCTCTTCTGAGAAAAATGTTGACAGAAATTTCTTTTCCTCCTGTTTCATCTGTGACTCATAGCATGCAAATAGGAGTAATCACTTCAATTGGTGAGGTTCAAAAAGGCAATTGAGCTGACCTGGAGTCTGATTTCCTCAGGGATGCCTTCTGGAGGGCAAAGTTCAGCAGGCAGAAACAATAACTAAAGGCTCTCTCAGCCCCTCAGCCCGTGGCTATTCTCCATCTTGTGTGGGTAATTTGCCAAAGTAAACTCTTCTAGATGAATGGGGCCTCCCCCCAGTCACTTTCCCTCCAGTATTTGCTGGTAATGTCATCACAGTACAGATAATGAAGATCTGACCACCTTCCCCCACCCCCAAAGTAAGAACTACTTACAAATCTCTAAGTCCAGGAGTCACCCTATATTGTCAAATATCTCAGGATGGTATAGCCCCAATGTAGAGCAGTCTTCTCCCTCCCATTGCAGCTTTGGCACTATACCTCACATGGCTTCCACAGTTCCCATGAGGCATATTACTGTTTTTGTTTGTTTGTTTGTTTGTTTTTTAACTTTCCTATATGGTTTGGAAGGTTTCAGAGAGACATTACAGAAAGGGGTCTCCAGCTTTGCTAGTTTCTGTCTTCTTGTCCCCATTTCTGAGTTTCTCACTGTCACTCCCCAAAAGAGAAAATTGTATTATGTTCTTACCCAAAATCTCTCAGCTCCATCCCACTTCTGCATTTAAATTTGTCTACATCCACCCATCACAATGCTTAGCAAATAAAACCCTTTCGCTTCTACTGGAGAGTCTACTATATGAGGGAAACAAACAATTTGGTTTCTGCCCTCTAGGGATTCTGGTAAAGGGAGAGTGATCTCTACTGAACAATCAAGGATCAGGAAGCAGAAAGAGGGACCCACTGCAGCTTTCCTGCCTTTGTGCTTTAGATTAATTAATTTTTATCTATCTATCTATCTATCTATCTATCTATCTATCTATTTATTTATTTTTGTGACAAACCAAGAATGCAGAAAACCCAACATCCTCCTTGATGGAGTGAGGGCCTTTAAGCTTCAAGGGATGGAAATACCGACCTCAACCCAAAGTAGTTGAAGCTGGAAAATCTCGGAGGTAGAACTAGCTTTCGGCACAGCTTGTTGAGGGATTCCAGTCACATGGGCCAGAATCGCCTTGCTTATCCTTTGGATCATATCCAGGGCTCGAAAGGATAGTTCCTACAGCTTTAGTTTCCCGTGAAGTAGAGCAGAGTTTATTCTCCCATAGATCAAAGGAAAACTTCAGAACTGAGAATTGTGAGCTGTTTAGCTAACTTGTGTTATGCCCATCCTGAAACCAACCAATATGTGGGGATAGAGTGATATCGGCATGGTCTATCCATGATGGTAGCATCAACTCTACACGAGCTGAGAGTAGACTAAAGTGGTTCTTGCAAAAGGAAATTGAAATAATGTGGTGAATAGATGCTCAGTGGTAAAGCAGCAGATATCTACTATAGTAATAATATAAAATAAATCATGGACAGAAGAATTACATCCTACTTATGAAATATTGAGTTGACTCCAAGTCTGCCAAGGCAGTGTAAACTCTGACCTGCCTTCCTCGGCTGCTGACACTGGTCCATTATCCTGATTCTGAGGTGTCATCACACAGCCTGGGCTGTGTGTCCCATGTTCCCAGGAGGTCACCTCCAGCTAGCCCAGTGCTCACTTCTCTGACAGCCCAGTGGCAGCACTCACAGACTTTGCTCCCCTGATACGGGATAGAGATAGTTTTCCTCCTTTGGAGTTGAGAAGACCTGCTCCATTTCTGTACCCCAGAACATTATCCCCCTGAGCTGAGGCACTGTGGGATCAGATTCACCAACGAACAGTAAAACTTTTCCCCTCACTATCTTTGGTCCTTTGGTTTTTATTTGAAACTTAGTATAGGACTCATATCTTGTATTGTTCAAAAGCCATTACTGCTCATGTCGTGTGCTACTACTAGCACTATTACTGTTACTATTAATGTTGCTGCTATTGTTGTTAAAAATGGCAATCTACTGGAAGTCCAGAAATAAGAGTTAGAGAATGCAAATTTGACCATGATCTCCAATATTATTTAAGATAAAAAGACAGTACCTCTGGCAAACCAAATCATGAAACATTAATGTATTTGAGGCGGCCTCTGAGAGGGAGGGGTACATCTAACATGAATATTCTGATCAACTAAAGGCTTTGGCCCAATGAATTGATATGATGCTGCACAGATCTGTCTCTCCTAAATCTATCTGGAGTACATTGCTCCCCAGACTCTGATGATACCTGGAAAACTGCCTAATTGGGCCCAAATGGAAATAGTCTCCCGAGTTTTTGCCATTTGATTTTGCTTCCAAAAATTAAAATTGATAATTTTAAATGTTGCATCTTCTGCCTGTGTTGGTATTATGGCATCCGAGAAGTTATTTAGTGTTTGATTATGATTTCCTTGATGTTGTTTATAATAACCTGCTGCTTGAATGTTTTATTAACAAAATACTGTCTGGCTTTTGAATCTAGAGAGTGGGGGTTTTACCAGGCTGATATCTCCCTAAACAACCTAATGAAACAACTTTCCCTTAAATCAAATTTGCCATATGATGGGCTCTATTATTTAAATTTTGTGTGGCTTTTGATACATTAGGAAGGGGAGCCCTGAGAAACGTAAGTTATGATTATCGTATCAAGTTTAAAAATCCCTGTGCTGAGCAGATGCTGGCTGTTTTCCATCTATTTCCATAACTGCATTTAAAAGGCATTAAGTGTTGTGATTGTGGCATTATTTTTGTTTGGCTCTCGTCATCAATTCCAGATACAATATAATAAATTTCAAAGATATATTTTTATGGTGTTGCATTTGGGAATGAGGGAGTTATTGTTTTACATGCAACTCATTGGAAGGATGATGCTGTGTTAATGATAATGGCCTTTGAAATGTTCCACATTCAAGAACATTTCCATTCAAAGTTATGCCCTTTAAATCATTCTCTCAGCTTGCACCATCACTCTAGGAAAACAGCGAATTAAATTCGTGACTATTATTACCACTAGTCTCGTTTTATCCGAACACTTATTCAGAGCCCACACAGCCCAGAACGTGGAATGACATGGAATGTTCTGCTTCATTTTCTGAGCCAGCTTATAGGGAGGGGCTTCCGTGACCTCTTAGTTTCCGAACTCTCCAATCTCTGGCGATTTCTAAGTCAGGCAGTAAGACCCAAGTCATTATACAGAAACACCAAACAAAGCTTGATGTCTTCAAGCCTTTTCACTGTGGTGCAAATTAGTTGTGTGGAAGTGAGAGGGGACCTCAAATGGTTGTTTTCACTAAGGAAATAAGCCAAACACAAGCCTTCCAGAGAACTTCAAAAGACTCATGAAAATGGAAAAGTGACAACAAAATCCAAGAAGTGAATAGGTTAAGACAGCCTGTGTGTAACTTATACTGGAAAGAAAGGAAGAACAAAGAAACCTCCAGTTAAGCATCCCAAATTAAGTAAGGACTGGGACCTGGTAGATGTTGCAAATGAGAGAGGCGGGCCCAGTGTGAGAGGTGGGTCCTATCAGGGCCTGGAGAAGGCAGCCCCAGTCACAGACAGGTAGATTCTGTCTGCAACAGTGATCCCTAGTTGTCAGCATCCCACTGTGGCCAGGTATTTTGAGTTTTAAGGAAAAACTGAAATCTCAACTTTTATAGAAAATCTAATTTTATGGTATCTTAAGAATTGTGTATGCATGCACATTTGTGTATAAATATTAATAAATGCAACTGGGGCCATTATTATGTGATCTTCCCTTTAAAAAAACTTGTGCACATGGTTTGGGAAATTAGTGTTCTGATACAAATTTTGTGAGAAATAAAGGTAAGACACTAGTGGTAAATAAAATGCATCTCTGAATAAAGAAGTGATTTTTTTTTTAGTTTGGGGTGTTTAAGAAAGTTCACCCTTCACATTTTAATTGTGCCCATATTCAAGGTTTTGTAATTTATTTCTGAAAAGGTGACTTTTATTTTGAAGGAAAGGAACTGGCAAATAGATAATGGAGGTAAGCCAACTATTCTGTCTTTCCTTCAACTGCTGCTAAAGCAACACCTAAGGAACAGAGCAGAGATGAGAAAAACAAGGGGGAAGAAACACAAGCAATAGTGTGTTTGTAACTCCAGCGTCTCTGTGTCTCTGGAGACCTCACACATGTTAGGGACCAGTGAGGTGGCAGCTAACTCGCTTATCACGGCGCCATCCCCCCCTCCCCCCAGAGTCACTAGAGTAAGTCTCCAGGTGTAGGAGCAAACCAGCACCTGTTTCCCCCTCTTCAGCCTCACTCAAGTCTGAGCAGGACAGCCATCTCAGGGAAGGACTTCGCCACTTTCTCAGTTTGCCAAGGCCCTCTGAGGGAAAGGGGCTCCCCACAGCCGTACCACAGATACCTTGCCACTCCCCCCACCTCTTTCCCCACCATTTAGTGCTCCAAGAGTAGCAGAAAAGTGGAAAATACCCTCTTTCCTACCCATGTCTTGCATCATCATGGTGCTTCCTTGTGGAAATAATCCCTTTGGATTTTGGCATCTCTTCCTACTCCACTATTGTGATGACATCACAGAGCATCCCAGCTGAGCCCAATCAGAACTGCATTTGTTGAAACGTGATATATGATATAAAGGGTGCTTTCGTTTTTGACAAAAGGAGGAAGGAATCTGGTTCTCCAGCACTGTGGGAGAGAAGGAGACAGGGGAGGCTCCAGCTGACCCTCATAGAGTAGAAGGTGATAGCAGTGACATTTGCTAGCACCTACTAAGCGTGAAACACACTCAGTACTTTGCATGTCATTTCCTGCTTTGTCCTCACATTGACCCACAGGTTGATACTGTTACCTTCATTACTCCTATGAGACTCAGAGTGGTTGATTAACTCAGCTCAGTTATGCCTGAGGAGGAGCTGGGATCCTCCTTGTCAGGCAGCCTCTCCACCAACCAACACTGATGCCTCCAGAAGAAAGAAGGTCAAAGGATTGTTTGACCTTGAGATGGTGAGATCTCAAATTCAGGCTGCGTGAAGTTTTGGTAACCATATTGTAAGAGGAAGAGTAACACACTGCAGCGTCTCCAGAGGAGAGAAACCGAGAGACTTATGACTAATCTCTGAGGGCTGGCTGAGGTAAGTGGGGTCAGAGGATTTAACAGGAAAGGGGAGAGTGTGATCACTTTTTTCAAGTACTTGTGAGAGTCAATGTCAGTGTGATTGTAGAGGATGCATGAATGGTAATTACAGAGAAACCTTTTATTTTTTCTGTAATGGAAGAAGTTTCAGGTATGACTAGTGAATTTCACATCCTAAAATATATTCAAGGGTGTCCAGTAAACTACTGTTCAGCGATGTTTTAGAGCAATTTCTCAAAATGTGGTTCCCAGACCAGAATCATCATCATCACCTGAGTCAGTGTTAGAAACGTAGATTCTCAGGCCCCTGCCCAGACCCACTGAATTAGAAATTCTGGGGGTGGGCCTACCTGTTTTCATTTTAACAAATGCTCTTGTTGACGCTGATTCATGTTGAATTTTGAGAGTCACCACAGCCGTCTATATTTGCATGTCTCTCCTGCCCTCTAGACACTAAACTTCTTACCTCATCCTTCCCTCATCAATGTTTATCACAGTGCCTGAGACATGATAGGTACACCCTCCTTAATTGTTTGATGAACAAAAGCATTAACCTTGAAGGAGAACACTTCTGCAGATATAATTCCCAGCTGTGGTTCTTAAAACACATGCATCCTATAAAGATGGAATGCTTGTTAAAAATGTAAATTTTTATCCCCCTCACCCTATTTCACTACCCACACATGTACCTATGAGTACATCTCTGAGGTAGGATCAGAATTTTAATTTTTTTTTAAAAGATTTTTATTGGGGAATTGGGGGATGGGAACAGCGCTGGGGAATTGGGGGAAGGGGAACAAACAAGTTGCTGTTGTTTTGTTCTTCAGTCTAGTTGTGGAGGACGTTGCTTCACTGGCCCAAGTTGGCACCATCATTGCGCTCTTCCCGGGCGAGGCAGATCAGTCGCCGGCTTCTGGACGGCCGCTCATTGTGGCTGCTGGCCGCACACGCTGGCTGCTGGCTACACACGGTAGCCCAAGACAACCTACTGCAGCAGTGGCTGCAGCCTACGCCGTCGCCAGCGACTCACAGCAGCCCAGCTCCAGGTTGAGCTGTTGTTCAGCATCTTAGCTGTGGAGGGCAGTGTCACTGGCCCTCATATGTGGGATCCGAACCGGGGCCCTCTGGCGTCCCAAGCCAGCTCTTAACCATCGCGCCACTCGGCCGGCCCCAGAATTTTATTTTTAATTACTTAAATAATTACATGAATTTTACTCTTTTCTTTTAAAAAATTTACATATTTATGGATAGGTTATAAATACATCTACATGGAACAACATTCAAACCATACAAATGGGGATTCACAGAAGAGTAAATCTTCTCACTACCCTAAACCCACCCAGTCAGGTCTCCTCTCACAATGCAATTACAGGAAGCAGGGCTTGTTTTGTTTGTTTGTTGTATATCTTTTCAGAGATCTTATACAAGCAATTACACACACACACACACACACACACACACACACAAATACATGCACATACACACATGTGTATGCTATACGAAAGGATCATACTGTATAGTCTCTTCTCTCCCTTGCTTTTTTCCTCTCAACTCTATATCTAGAATGTAGTCTTTTTTTTTCTTTTTTTTTAGCTGAGCTATCCTGCCACCTTTTGGTGGCTCAGCGGCAGCTCAGCTCGGGCCAGGAATCAAACCAGCGACCCTGTTGCTCAGAGCTCGCACTCTTGAGCAAGCTCTTAACCAGGTAAGCCACTTGGCCAGCCTGTAGAGTCTTTTTATTGTTGGTGGGAATGTAAATTGGTGCAGACACTATGGAAAACAGTATGGAAGTTACTCAAAACATTAAAAATAGAACTACCATATGATTATGGGTAATTATTTGAAAAAAATAAAAATACTAATTTGAAAAGATATTTACACCCCATGTTCATTGCAGCATTAATTTTTACAATAGCCAAGACATGGAAGCAACCTAAGTACAAACAAACTTTTGAGAATTACTTTTTTGGATTTTTGGGCAGAATTTGAAAATGTGTTTCCATTAAGTGAGTTCTATAGTTTTTGGATAGTTCTAGTTAAGCTTTAGTTCACCCCCTCCACCCCCCCTTCTAGGACCTCACAAGTTGTGAATCAATAGGATCTGAATTAATGAGATAATATTTAATTTATGCTTATTTTTAGATTCTTACTTTGTGTATCTGTCATGTGTCTCCCTTGAGTGTAGTAAAACCACCTGTGAGAAGAGATTAGGTCTCCTCTTTCTCCTCATACCCAATAGGAGTACCTGGCACGTGGTTGGCACTTAGTAAGTAACTGTTGAGTGAAAGAGTACGTGTGTAGCATGTATGGCTGACTACCACTGGGACTGATGGAGTTGTGTGCATATATTGGCCTAGGAGTCACAAGTACTGAAGTTTGGAGGGCTTGTGAGGGAGACAAAGACATTCTAAGCTGCCGTGCTTGCTTCATACCTTTTGTTTCTAGGTGTGTAGAGCAGTGTAGCATTGTCAGTGGTAAGGTAGCAACTTCGAACTGAAGGGAATCTTGAGCACAAAGGCAGACTGTCTATATTAAAGGAGCTGTAGCAGCCAAACAGAGCAAACAAACAAGCAAAATCCATAAAACCAACAAACAAAACTGCTCTCCAGCCAGCCAGTTCCAGTTCCACAGAGCAGAGACCAGCACTGACTCTGCCAGACTCATTGGATTCACAGCCCCCTGATCTCTCAACTTGATGATTAAAATAAGGCAAATGTTTAATAGTTTTTAGTATATGCAGATGATCTTTCCTGTTAGTTCAATAAAGCCAAGCAAATGGACGGTAAGAAAAAAACTTTTTCTGGTAATTTATCCTTTCTAAAATTCAGAGATTGAATTCAAAAGGTTCTCCGTGAAGCCTGAGACTATCAACTAGTTCCTCCCAGGACCTTTTAAAGATGAACAAAACAAGCTGGGGTTATTATTAAAGAATAAAGCCTCAAGCTGTAGTCTAAAGACAAGGGTTTCTTAGGAATAGGATTAAATGGCCCTGGAACTGCCGGGGTCTAGAAGACAAGGAGGTATAAATAGCCGAATCAAAAGATGCCTATTCTAAGTTGTTCTTTTTGCTGGGCATTCTGGGGCAGGGCTGTGCCTGGGGCAGCGCCACTAGGTCTAGGGGAAGGAAACCAAGAACTGACCAAGCACACACTATCTTCTCTCACCGCTGCGTGGTCTTCTGATTTTGCAGGCATCCGGAATCCAGTCCAGTGCCTCAGCCTGCAGGAATGGACTAGAAATAAAGTGCAGATAAAGCAATCCTCAGAGGTAGGATGACTCAGGAGGCTTAATGACTACGTGGATAAAAAAGGACTCCAAAGCCAGCTTAAACTTAGTGAAAGTAAAATCTGTGAGAGTAAGAGTTGAAATCCTATTGTGCTAAAATGCATTTTCAAAAAATCTCCAAAAACATTCCATGGATGATTTTTGCGCCTCCGCAATGTATCTGTTGTAGAGCGGAGAAGTTTCTGCTTTCATCTGATAGACACCCAGAATTCTGCCTCTGTGCCTCAGATTAATTTTCTGACCAATTCAATTCAACAGATACTCAATCATCACCTAGTATAAATCAAGACACGATGTTAACCACCTTGAAGATGCATAAATGAGCAAGTCAAGAGACATAAATATTAGTTATAGAAAGGGCCTTAAAGTTCGTTCATTAATTCATTCAAATAAATACTGAGTACCAAGCCTTGTCTTCCCCTAGAAAACTAAGGATATAGCAATAAGCCAAGACAGGTAAGGTCTCTGGTTTCTGTGATCAAGGGGTACATTCTAGAATCACCTGAGGAGCTTGTAAGATGCCCATGCCAGGATTTCACCCCATCCTGAAGATTCTGATTCAGTGAGTTTTCATAGGATCATGGCAACACAGGTAATTCTGACATATGTTTTGGCTTGGAACTAGTATTATGGCACCAATTTGCCAATATTAAGTTGAGGAAACTCGGCCAAGGAAAGACGTTGTGATATTCCCAAAGGTAAATGTTGCTTAATATTTGGCAGGACCTTGAATTTCATACCACACTATGCCATGGCTTGATAAAAACAGAACACAACAAAAACAAGAAAACCATGTATATAAGTGACCATAGGGATAGGTAAAACATGACAAGGAAAGGTCCAGAGTACATGAGCACATAGATGGAGAGACCACTTTTAGGGTGGTAATCAAAGGTGCTTTGGGAAGATCCTTGGAGGGGATTATGTAAGTTTTTAAATCAGGAAGCATGGAGTCCTCCAAACTGTGTTCTTTTTCAAGATTGTGTTGACTATTTAGGGTCTCTTGCAACTCTATATGAGTTTTAGTATTGGCTTTTTCATTTCTGCCAAAAAAAAAGGCCACAGAAATTTTGATAGGAATTGCATTGAATGTATAGATTGCTTTGGAACCCATTGCCATCTTAACAGTACTAAGTCTTACAGTCCATAAACAAGGATGTTTCTCCAATGATTTAGGTATTCTTTAATTTCTTTCAACCGTGTTTTGCCATTTTCAGTATATGTCTTCCACCTACTTGGTTAAATTTATTTCTAAGTATTTTATGCTTATTGATACTATTCTAAATGAAATTGTTTTCTTCATTTCATTTTTGGATTGTTCACTGCTGGTGTATGGAAAGCCAAATGATTTTTGCATGTTAATCTCATATCCTGTAACTTTGCTCAATTAGTTTACTATCGCTAATGTTTTTTGTTTTAGTAGTGTCTCTTGGATTTTCTGTATATAAGATTATGTCATCTGTGAATAGTTTTACTTCTTTCTTTCAATTTGGATGCTTTAAAAAAAACATTTCTTGCCTACTTGTGCTGAGTAGAAAGTCTATTAATTGGTATGTTGAATAGAAGTGGTGAAAGTAGACATTCTTATTCCTGATCTTAGAAGAAAAGCTTTCAGTCTTCATTGAGTAAGATGTTAAATTTTTTTTTTCCATAAGTGCCCTTTATCAAGTGGAGGAAGTTTTCTTCTAGTCCTAATTTTTGGAGTGTTTTTATCATGAAACATTGTTGGGTTTTGTCAAATGTGTATTTCTGCATCAGTGGAGATCATTTTTTTTCTCCATTCTTTTAATGTGCTCATTCCATTGGTTGACTTTCATATGTTTAACCCCATCGCATGGATAAATCCCAATTAGTCATGGTGTATAATCCTTTCAATATGCTGCTGGATTTAGAGGGATTCTTTTTTAAGTACTTAAATTAATCTAGTATATAACATAGCTGCCAGTTACAGTCCTGGTAAGGAGGGTCACACAATCTAAGGAGAAAGATTTTAATTTCTAGCTCTTACGTGGCTGGTGGAATAAAAAGCAAGAAAAGGAAAATGCAGACCCTCTTCTTCTTATTGGCTTAAAAAAGTCTCAGAAAAGACTCTGTGAAGGCCTTACACTGCCCAAAAGGAAAGGCTGGTGCTGAAAAAGCCCTGACGCACAGTGAAGCTTCAAAATCCCCAGCGAGTGACTTGGTCCTCCCACCTGTGCATGGATATCTTGAACAAGGTCTGTGCAGTAGATTATAGTTAAGTTAAAATAAGTTGGTGAGCAATTTATAGGTCTATAATCCTTTACACTTTTATGATTAATCTGTGTTCCTGTTATCTATTGCTGCTTAACAAGCCAAAACATGGTGGCTTAAGATAAGAGCAATCAGTTTATTATCTCTGGCAGTTTCTGTGGGCTAGGAATTTAGAGAAGGTTTAGCTAAGCAGTCCTGGTTTGAGGTCTCTCATTTCAATCAAATGGGGGCTGGTGGGCTGCTCTCTCTTCATTTGCTCTCAGGGCTCCTCTGTGTGCCTTTTCCACATGGGCCACCTTGAGCTTCCTCATAGCATGGTGTCCTCTGCGTGGTAAGGCTTTGTGTGTAGGCAGCTTAGAACTCTAGCTTGAGTGCTCCAGGGTACCAGGCTGAAACTGTACCTCTCTAATGATCAGCCTCCAAAGTCACACAGCATCACAGCCTCTATACCCTGTGGGTTGACCAATCACTAAGGATGGCCAGATTCAACAGTGGAGACAGAGATCCCACCTCTCTAGGACAAGAGATTAAAAAATTTGCAGGCGTGTTCTCCAACTGCCTTAGTTTACTTTAATGGTCAGTTTAATGATATTTTATTTAATTGATTGGAAAGTTTAATCCCCTGCTACTGAAACATAAGCTTTGTCATTTGGTCCACAGAACTCACAGCAAGGCAGCACTGTTCACTCAGTAGCAAGCAAACTGCCTGAGAGAAAATGATTACCTTCTCGAGTCCTGCATTTATAACCTAAGTATAAAGTGAGGACTTTACAAAATATCACTCCTCCCAATACAGATATATAAAACCCACCTTCTAAAAAACAATGTTCCATTTTTCTTTATGTGAAGCTTAAGAAAATATCATAAAATCAAGGCCCCCACAGTACCTGTGGCTGACACTTATTTGCTATTTTTATTTTCATGAGCCATTTCCCGTGTTCCACGGAGCACAGAGCAAACAGCTGGTTAGCCCTTAAATGAACATGATGATACAAGAATGATGTTCTGTGTGTGTGTACTAAAGGAGGTCTCGCTGGATAAATAAAAGGTTGCTTATTTATTTATGATGCAAAAATCCATTGTGCATTCTGCGGGAGGGATCATCAATTATTTATTCAGAACTCCCTGACTCCAAGTACTGCTTTTGGTGTGCATGGGCCATGTCTTTTTTTTATTACTTTAATACGTGGCATTTTCTTTTTGAGTGTGGTGAATGTTCTGTCTCAAAGTGTGTGGAATTGTGGTAACCTGTACATTTGATAAAGGATTTCTAGTTTATTATACAATTTTCACCTGAACCCTCTGTCTCCCTGTAGTCAAATGCCTAGGAATTATGACAGATGTATATCCGGAGTTCATTCATTCACTGCACACTCATTCTTTTTCCCTTCCCCCAAATAGAAATACTATATCACTAAATCATTAATTATATTCTGGGAGCAAGCATCTACTCAGGCATCGCTGACTTATCCTAACCCTAGTGAAGTCATGGTTAGGGTGACATCATTTCTCAAATGTATTCTATAGCCCTTAAACTCTTCATTTACATTAAGTCTAGATCCATCACATCGCATTGCCAGATCAGACAGTCTGGTTTCTGCGGTCTGTGTGGAAAATGTAAATAGTTTAGAGATGTCTACAGCCTACTGTGTAGGTTCTCCAGGGGATTCATTCATTCATTCATCCCCCAGTATATACACAGCAGCCCCTCTGCTGCAGCACTCAGTTAGATTGTGACAAAGGGAAGATACATGGCATGGGCCAGGAATGACTCCCCTTACAGCCAGCTGTAAAGGGCTTTCTCAAAGCAGAGGGTGTGAAGTTGCCCTTATTTCAGGTTTGGCTGGCTGGCTGGCAAAGACTCTTTCCCAACACAGTTTTGGAGCTCTTGAGCAGTGCCAGCAGATAAGGGTAGGCCCTTGGATACTTTACCCAGCACTTCATGGGGCAATCTACCCTGAGGCCCCCTCCTGGTTTGAGGCTCTCCAGGTGCATTGAGGTATGTGGCTTAGATTTCCTGTGGGTGAGCCTACTAAGGGGAGAATGGTTGACTAACAGTTTCAGCTGCCACACCTTTGCACCCAATGTGGCATGCATGCTGAGGCCACACTCTTCCCAGGCTGTTTCCAGCTGATGACTGAATACAGGGGCTGGCTAGAGCCAGGTATTTCTTCCCAATAGGGAGTTCCTCTAATGGGCAGTCTCTGCTCCAGCTCTCCCCATCCGAGAGAATTTCTCTGGGCTGCATTGCAGTTTGAGGGTTTTTTCTACCCAATCTTTCTTCCTTTCCCATTTCCTTTCACAGATGTCAGACTTGCATTGTGATCTGAGGGCTCTTGTCTCCTACTTTTGCTCCATCTCCTCTTTATTAAAAGATCAAACAGGCATTTCCCCCAGCAAATCTCTCCTACCTTTAATTCCATTTTAGTCTCTGCTTTCAGGAGAACCTGAGCTGACATATTTGGTTTCTAGGTTCCATCTTTCTTCTTCTTCTATTCTCCCATTCTCCTCTAGTTCCTGCCCTACAGTCTATACCTGCCCTATTTTCATCTTTTCTTTTATGGTGGCAGATCAGAAAGAGATAAATATACCATTCTATCTAAGCCTAAATCCTTAGTGCGCACATGCATACACACACACACACACACACACACACACACACAGACACACACACCCCAAAACAAAAACTTGGTTTGCTTTTCCATTCTCTCCAGAATAGGTCTGGGTACGCCTTCCTTCACCCCCCTCATAAAACAGATGAATCCTTCTAGTGAAGCAAAGAAACCAGTAAAAATCAAATTAAATTTTGCAAAAAATAAGTAACACATTCATGTGCTGCTATATCTGAATTTTACTTGATCATGTTTTATTCATTTTTGTATTACCATTACCAGTGGCTGGAGTAATACTCACATAGTTGTAATAATTGTTGAATAAAGAGCCCACCCAATTTATTTCTGCTGTTTGTCAACCCACACTCCTCTTTACATAACTCCTCAGGCACCTCCTTTAAGTTTGCTTCTGGCATTTTTTTAAAGATCTTATCTTGCCCAAGTCAGAACTCTCACCACACAATTTATTTTTGGTCTTCATCTAAAATCCTTATTAAAACACTTCTTCCACTAGCACTTCTTCCACTTCTTCCACCATTATTTCAGCTGCCAGAAATCTGATTAAATTCATAAAGTAGAAAAAGAAATTTGCCTTTAACTAGCTGTATATTTTGGATAAGTAATTCCATTTCCCTTGGCTTTAGTTTTCTCACCCATGCTACATAATTTAAAATGTATGTTGTAAATTGAAAGTATTTCCTAAGAAATTAATTCATCTAACAATATGAATGATTAAAATTTTAGTTTACATTTTCTGGGATATCTATCTATCATTTATCTACTATCTATCTATCTACCTACCTACCTATCATCTACTTGTTGAATAAAATAAATCAGTTGCACTCAACCTTTCTGTTGATGGAAATGAAGAATGTCAAGTAGTGTTGAGGACATACTGTGAGGAATAGAAAGGGTGATTCTCCTGGTATCAAAGTATATTGCCCCTGCCTCACTATACACACTCACATGTACCACCTGCCCAAACCACCACACTCATACATCTCTTGATGTGCACACACTCAGGCAAGTCTGCTAGCTCCTGGGTTAGACTACAAGTCCTTTGGTTGTCCATCAAGGCACGCATTGGATACTATCACAATAAAAAACAGCAACACAAATAAATGACATGTAAAGGGTTTGAAATACAGGTCAAAACCTTGGTTATTTACGCTGAACCACTCCAAAGTTCTGACAGAAAGAAAATCTGGCACAAAACTTCACATTTCCTTTCCCACCACTTGGAAGAGACCCTAAAATCCACACACCTTGGAAAAATGCAAGATATCTCTTGGATCTAATTCCCTCTCTGTCAGCTTTAAGTATTATAATAAACTAAGATAACAGACAGCTTGGAGACATTGCAAATGTTCCTCAGTAAAATGTGATGTGGAGAGACCCTCCCATCTGAGAGACTGGAAGAGAAATGAAGAGCCTATTTCTTTCCTGTCCAAGTGTTTTGGCAGGACCCTCATTCTTCATGTCCTCTTTACTCTCAGAATATAACCAATATATGTCAGAACCCTTCACCTAAATGTTCCTGAGAGACCCTTGGAGTCACAGAAATGGCAGCCTCAGGTCAGATGACAGACTGTGGGAAGCCTGTTGCATCTATCTGATCAAAAGCAGCAGATAGAACAGGACAATATTTTGAAGTATTAGCCAAAGATTTTTCCTCTCTTTTCTTTACCCTGTGACACTCACTTTCCGAAACGCAGAAAGATAGAACATCCCATTTTCATGTCTCAGGACGGGGATATTTCAGCAGCTATGCCAAAAGGAAGAAGAATTGACTCAGCTTTGGATCAAAATTGATTTTTGAAACCGCTGGCATGAACAATGGTCTGCAGGAAGATTTTTAAGTCACAAGGGCCTCAAAATTATGAGTTTCAAGGACACACAAGATACTGCAAATGTTTTGATAAACACTGAAATGAGAAAGTAGATGAAGAGTTCAGTTACGCTGCTTCTACAATAGATTTCATAGTCTGGGCGGAGAGAGGAAAAATGGAGAGGAAGCAAGATGTTCTACCTTGCTGCCCATTGCTTACCCACCTGGTCCTCAGGTGGGTCAGCATGATCACAGTCCCAGGGGGGCTGGGAAAAGTAAGGCACTGACATCTGCATCTCTCTTCCCTGTGGAGCTTGGGAAGATATAATTCCTGTTCCCTGGTGCCCGGACAGCAAGGAGCTGTAGAGTAGAAATGGCTGTGGTGCATATCTCAAGGACTCAGAGTCCTTGAGGCTGAGGAATGGCACAGAGAATGATTGATTCTTTGCAACCCCTTGAGAAACACACACACACACACACACACACACACAAAATGAAAGAAACCACACTTGAAAAGGCCTTGTAGATAGGACAAGAAGGATGAAACAGCAAGCTAACTTGCCAAATGACTGGAGAACTGATGCAAACAAGGATAGCTCAATAAATGCTAACACTGACTAACAACCTAGGACCAGACACCCCACCCCTCCAATACACACATTCATACACATACCCCCTCACATACACTCACAGGTGTGCACACACACCTGCCTTGGCACTTGGCAAGAAATTGAAGTTCAACACTACTGAAATTGGGAGAATCCTAAAATTCACACATTCAAAAACTTGCTTCTTGAGTTCTAGACATTGTTTTGGGCTTCTGGGGACAGCGATACGCAAGAAATTTAATTTCTACCACCCAGTGGCATGGATCTTAAAAGGGAAAGTAGAATTAGCTATTAAAATAATATTGCATTTCCTACAAAGGTATATTTGTGACCTGAGATTAGTATCTGTTCACAGAGGATCTTCGAGGTGTGTCAGGAGTCAGGAGGCACAAAGAAATGGACACTAATGTTTTGCTCTGTTTCCCTAGCTTGAGGGTCTTATTTTGCCAGCCTCATGTACAGTATGCTTCACCTCTCTTAGTTAGGCATCCACAGCCAACTTCTGGTAGTTTAACCTCAGAACAAGAAAGGAGGAGAACCATTTGGGTAGGTGACTCAGAATAAAGGCAGAAGCTGTGGGACTAAATTAGATTCCCAGCCATAGACTCTTGATCTTGCCCCTTTGCCCAATGTTCATCTTAGTGTAGTTTGTATATTGGCTCTTCCAGAAGGACTTGTCTCCTGGCCCAGACGCTGTTATTCCAAGTGCCCAGCCTGTAGCTACAAAGCTACTAGCTACCCTAGTTACTAAGTCCCTCACTCCCCGAGGCTGATGGAATACTGCCAACTCTGTTTTGATGGAAACCATATGGTTGTAACTTTATGTCAGTGTCAGATGGCAAGACATGGAGTAGGAGCTATGGCTTCTTGTTCTATGGAGTGTTTGCTTGCCTTAGGCTCATAAAGATCCGTCCTACTGGCTGCTGGGATAACCAGCATTCCTGAACTCCACACAAAACAACCTTTTTGCTGGGCTTGCATTTGCTCTTGGTACTTCCAGACAAGGAATCAGAAGAGTCATCTCAAAACTGAAGCAGTTCATGCATCATGCCGCCCACCCCGACATTGCCCCCCACAGGGAAATGGTTCACTTAGAAGGCAGTGGGGATCAATCTGATCTTTGTTCATTTATGGTGATGGAAAATGCTAGTCACACAACTCCAAAGTCACCCTGAGTGCCTGTGGTTGATTATAAACAAAGAGGAGGGCCTGAGATGGGCAGGGTGTAGGGCCAGGACCACCATCTCAGGCCTGAGCATAGGAGGGGCATAAAGACTCCTATTGTTTACCCGGGGCCTCTCTGATGCCCAGTCAGGAAGCCCCTTCACAAACAGAGTCACCTCTGCCAGCCCTTGGGGACCTGGGGAATACATTCGCCCGGCCTTTGGTCTGTGTGTTTAGACTCACGCCACACCGAATTTCATCTGGGAGGAAAAGCTGTTTCAGATGACCATGAATAGCAGCTTTCATCAGCTGTCACTTCCCATTAAGGCCAGCATGACATGGAAATGTACTAGAGGCTGCTAGAGGCCTGGAACAGGCATAGCTCTTTCTATTCTAAACATTTATTGACTTCATTTATCCTTTTAAAAAGGTTAATAGGACCATTTGGCTCTCCCTACTCCACTGTTGCCCCTTGCTTAGGTTCTTCTGACTCTGGAATGAAAAAATTGGTACCTTAAGTCATATTTGGGTGGAACTAAGATGACAATCTAGATTATTTCTGGAGCTCCATTCTGTGTTCTTTTCTTTGGAGCAATCAGCTGTGTGCCTCAGCTTCCTTACACGGATTTGGCCTCAAAGAAACAGGATACATTTTCTGTATTAGGAGATATGGGATATTGCCCCTGTGGGCAGTTATTCTGTCTTATGTTTGTCATTAGAAGTAGTAATGGGCTTAATTCAGTGGCATTTGGTAAACAAGCTCTCTATCAAAAAAAGAAGAAGAAAAGAAAGAGAGAGAGAGAGAGAGAGACAGAGAGAGAGAGACAGAGAGAGAGAAAGAAAGAAAGAAAGGGAAAGAAAACAAGGAAGGAAGGAAGGAAGGAAGGAAGGAAGGAAGGAAGGAAGGAAGGAAGGAAGGAGAAAAACAGGCTATATTTGTAGTGTTGGCCAATTTCTACAGTGTAAATACTCCCACCATGGTTGATTTCAAACTACCAGCATGGCATCACTAAATGTGGAGTCCCTGAATTTGGGAAGATATGCAAACAATTGGCTCTAGTAAGCCAGTAGGGCTTGGCTCTAATACACAGCTGGCTCATGGGCCTGTTGGTTGGTTTTACAAAGCTGTGTGACCGGTACGGGCATAGAAATTTATTGACCTATATTCTTCAAACTGTCACAGATAATAAAAGAACCCTTGATCTAAGAGATGGAAGAGGCAGGAAGAGGGGAGGGCATGACTGGCTATAGCCCAAGCTAGGTGATGTAATGCATTTTAAGCTCCAGCCTAACAGCAAACAGGTAAAAAGAACCATTTATTGGCCATTCAAGATGTTAAAACAGGGAATGGAGACTGGCCAAGCCTCCCTGTCTTGACCCTCAAAATCTTGTTTAGGCTTGGCCATACTATAAAGAAACACTGAATTGGGAACCAAGCCTTATTCATCAAGTCTTGATAGAAATCACCAGGTTCTATTGCACTGGGCAGGCAGAAGAAGGAATCTAACAACTTCTGATGAAAAATGATCCTCACTAGTAATTTTCTACTAAGCTGCTATGACTAAAGTAGGCCTGCATGAAGCCAACTGGACTTCCCTGATAGCCACTGATTGTTGAAGAATTAGTGTTTGATTCACAGTAACTGTGTGTAGGGTGGGGACAGTGGAGATCAATGGCCCCCAGGGTGATCTGGGACAAACATCTCCCCATAGGGGCACTTGTACAACATCGTGGCAGAATGGCTGGATCAGGTCCTCTTGGGGAAAACATATAAATGTAAACAGTTGTATCATTTGCCCTTGGTTGTTTCTCTGCGATGTGTGAGCAGCTGCTTTTCTGGTTGTTTGTGAAATGTGAGGCATATCCAGGGCTGTAATCATGGGGTCCCTGTTCTTCTTCCCTTTGTCACAGTACCCTTGTCTGCCTCTCTTTCTATCCCAGAGTGAAACCAGCCCTGTGCTTAAGGAAATGACCATCTAGGAATATAAGGCTTGTATATAAATAACAACATAGAATTTGTCGAGTGTCACAAGGGGGCTCTGATGAAGGGCTGTGAGAAGAGGGGAGATGGCTTAAGTTGTGGAGTGAATGGAGGTGCGATTATGACACAGCCTTGCAAATGGGCCCTGAAGGGTTCACAGTTTGAAGATTTGCACAGAAGTTAGGAGAACAGGAGAACATTCCAGAAACCATGAGCCACTGTATCAGAGTCAGGCAGGCATGGACTGTGAAGATGACCAAAATATACCACCCCAAAATATGCCTCTCTCATATATTGATGATTGGTTTGATTTCTTTGAAGAAACAGCAGACAAAGGAGAAGCTCTGAAACCTGAGTAAAAGTTACCCTTACATAAGCATTTACACGTATAAGGGAAATTTCCTCTGTACCAGGAAGAGAACATGACAATTTCTAGAAACTCTTATCAATGGAGAAGGTATGGACTTAAATCTGCATAACAACCTTATTCTTGTTTATTGTGCTTTTCCTGATAACCTCCCATAGCTTTTCCCTCTACCCCCAACATCTATTTTTGTCTTTAGGTAGTGGCTTGGGCTACTTGGGGGAGTTAGTTTTCCCAGGTCTCTCCCAGGTATACAGGTGATATACATGCTATTAAATTTCTGTTTGTTTTTCTCCTGTTAGCTTGTCTTTTATTACAGAGGGGTCTCAGGCAACAACCTAGAAGGGTAGAGGGAAATTTATTTTTCCTCCCCTGCAACTGTAAGATGAGGAGCAGGAAAGGATGGAAGGGAGTCACCGGAAATAATATCAGAAGGAAATAATCCAGACCAGGTCATGGGAAGATTTTAAATGGTAGACTGAGAGGTTGGACTTCAAGATATAAAAAATGAGCTAACAAAAACTTTTGACCAGGAGAGAGACTCTGTAAGAGTTTCTTCTGGAAAATGACTGTAGTGATACTGTAAAGCCAGGAATACAAAAGAAATAAGATCCTATTTCACTAATCCACCCAGAAATACCTGACATTGAAACTTTTTTTCTGATTAGGATGCCATTTGTATTAAAAGATGACAACTGATGTGACATCTGGCATCAATGAAAAGAATATGAGACATGCAATACTAGCTCTGGAGGTAAATTATCTCTGCTTGGACATCCCGCCAGGACTTGGGTAAGTGCCATGGGGGAAAGGTGGTCCTGACTCAGCCTAGCAGCATACAACAGTATGAATGAGGTATGCATAATCAAATAAAATGGAGATAATAGAATTCACTCATTAAATTTTTCTTTTTTTCTATAAAAATGCAATCTTTAGACAAAAAGATATCATTGCTATTACAAACCTACTGTCTCAAGAATAAGGTTAGACAGAAATGGAATAGATTCATCACAGAATTGTTGCAAAAAATAATATAAAACCATCTAGCACTGTGCCTGTAGAAACTGCTTAGAAATGCTTTCCAAATATGACTCATTTGACTTTGAAGCTCTCAAGTACAAAGTCCTCTGTGATGATGTACCTGTCATACACCAGAGGTGGTGGAGCTGTGGGTTAGAACTGAAGGCTCTGGAGCCAGACTGTCTAGTTTGTAAGCAGGCTCTATAACTTGCCTCCTTTGAAAACTTGAACAAGCACTTAGCTACCCCATGCCTCAGTTTCCTCTCCCGTGAACTTGAGGTTGCTGGGAACACTAAGAGAATGCACACGTGAACTTAGAATAGCACCTAACACCCAATTAGCACTCAATAAATATTAGCCAGGAATACTGACCAACTTCTCTTAACTGAATGTTCACGTTTGTTTTGATCAGATGGAGGTTTGCGAATATCCTCTAACACAGAATGGAGCTGGAAAGTTTCATGCCTCCAGAATCTACCTGTAGCAGTACATTTCATGCTGCTTGTCAGAGAAATTGTCTTCAATCCAGCCCATTTCACGCTGTGGACAATAAGGGGTTTTACTTGTTGTCTGTTGAAGTCACCCATGGGTAGCGCATTCTGAAGACTTTCTGCTCTTTCTGCTTTCAAGGGTCCTGTGATTTGCTGAGGCCCCCCCACCCCACCCCCGGCATGCCCTTCCCTCCCATATCCCATGCCAGGCCAAAGCCCCCCCAGGGGACAGGAAGATGGAATGGGAGTGCATTTGGCAGTGCATTATTTAATGGGAGCAGAAAAAATGCCTGAGTCTTTCCCTCTTTCTTTCTAAACACATGTCCTTCATTGTCTAACTTGGCCTTTTAAAACAGCCAGACTTTTTTTTTTTTTAAATTTTAGATCACCACCAACATCCACAACATGTTTTTAAACAAAACTTTAAAAAATGCTTCATTTAGTGCCGGAGTGTGTTACTAAGAGTGAGAACCATGAAAACATCTGCTGAGCTCTGTGCCTCAGACGCCACTGCTCCTCACCGGCCTTACAAAACGACTTTGGAAATTGGAGCTTCTTTTCCCACTCCCCATTCACAGCATTTTCTATTTTGGAGCTGATTTTATTCCAAAATAATATATTTGCTCTCCCTTCTTTTTTTTCTTTTTTCCCCTCAAACTAATGTACAGGTGCATCTCATGAGATAACTTCAGTTTATCGACTTCTTCCTCACTCACAATTTGCTATCCCTCACTTACCTTATAGATCTACCACCTCAGTCCAGCTTCTTTTAAAAATGCCATTCTCCCTGTTATAAGATAAGTAAATCATGGGAATGTAATGTACAGTGTGGTGACTATAGCTAACAAAACTGTGTTGTATATTTGAAAGTTGCTAAGAGAGTTGATTTTAAAAGTTCTTAATCACAAGGAAAAAAGTTTGTAACTACGTGAGGTGATGAATGTTAACTAAGCTTATTGTGGTAGTCATATTGCAATAGATACATATATCAAATCATTATGTTATAGACCTTAAGCTACTACAAAGTTACATGTCCATTATATCTCAAAAACTAGAAAAAAAATTTTAATGTCATTCTCCAGTTATAGGGACAATACGTGTGAGAACATTTTCTTCCTGAAATTCACTTTAGTCCGAAGTTAGTATTTTGAAGAAAACAGAAACTAACCCCTTTTCCTCATACCCTCATACGTCTCCTATTTTTTTTTTTAAAGACCAAATTGCCAGATTTGCCATGGTTAATTCACAAGAGGTAGGAGGCAAGCTCGTGTGTGTGAAATTCAAGATGGGAAGGGACCAAAAACAAGGAGATTTAGGGGTTCTTTTCTCACCCTCCCCTGCAGATAAGATTTCTAAAGAATTTAGAATTTGGGACACTCCCTCTCAGACCCTGCCTGACTTCATTTGCCAATTCCTCCCAGCAACTCATAGTGATGTGGGCTATTCCACATGCAGGGTCTCAGCGGGTTCTCAGGATAACCTCTGGGAATCTGCTCCAGTCTCTGACTCTCTCATTGCCTCTCTATGGAAGTCAAAATACCTTTTTGATTTCCACGGGCCTCTGAATGCTAGTGGAGGCAGGATGATAATCTGATGCATAGAGTTCATGGGTATAAACCAAATAGTTTGGGGGCAGGGGTGAGAAGGAAGAAGGATTTTTCCCAAATTCGATTGAGGTTTCCCTGGAGTGAGACAGAGATAGGGGCAAAAAAGGAGTTATTAGATAAGGTTCCCAGGACCCCAGAGCATATCCAAAGAGATGCTTAAGAAGACAGAGGCCTCACTCTGCGAAGAAGCCCTGAGGAGCCGACTCCACTGACAATCACCAGGGGTTTTCCTTCCAGCAGAGGAGGGTGGGGCAGCTGAGTCAGTGGCCTGGGATTCTCCCACCTTCATGGTGAGTGAGCACTGTCCCCTGAGCACTAACTACAGGACGGCTGCATTTTATACAAATTGAAATAGTGCTATAAAGACGCTATTAGTACAGTCTCACATTATACAAAGAAAATGATTTAAAAGGCCAATTATCCAAAGATTGCAGGAAAAATTAAGTAAAGAAACACATCATTGCAAATGACCAAAGGTATTGTCACCTTGACAGAGTAGCAGCCCTATTCCATCTGTAAAATGACATTCTTGGCACCTTTTGTCTGTGTCCTTTGTACTATATTGTTGTTTCTGGGTGTGGAAACTTCTGAAGTGGTAGCCATGACTATTGTGCTGCTGTTTCAGCATTCATTGTAAATATAATTAAAATTGTTTCTAATTCAGAACAATGTCATCTGAATATTCATTAAGTAGTAGCATTGATGCTATGCCAAAAATTATACATGGAAGTCAGAAGATTGGTGTGCAGTTGCAAATGGTACACATTGCTATGATGAAGACCAAATATTTCTTATGATACATCATGCTGTTGTTTAGAAAGACAATCCCGCAAAATATTAGAGTACTGAAAAAGAAAAATAGCATTGGAACAATATTGTTCTCAGTGATTATAGACTCGGGGAATCCAGGAATGTATCCCTCCTGCCTTATATATAGTTTTAAAATATGCAAGTTCTCCAGGAATGCCTGCTTTGCATGAAACATGGCTTCCTTGGGCCACTGCTGAAACTTTTATTTTCTCATTTTGTGACTACTCAGCAAGAGGGACATTCAGGCTCTAAGACCTTTGCTTCATGCCTGTCTCCTCCTTGCTTGTCCCAGAACAACCACCAGCCCAGATAAGAGAGTAAACCCAAGACACTGGAGAGGGGAGAGGATAATAGGGGAGGGGAAGCCTCTTGCATGGATTCTTTCGTAGCAAAGAGCATGGAAATGAACCATTTCAGAAGCCCCTGAGCTAGATGGTCATTAATAACACCCTTTACTTTATGGATGATATAAAGGAATCAGGTCAGTTTCTTCCTTCAGAGCCACTATAATTGGGTTAATTGAAGTAAGAATTTATAGTTAAAAATCAAGAAAATCTTCAAGCTAAGAGAATAATCAGAATGTAGATCAAGTTATCACATTGGAGAAACATAAGTTTTGATATGTGGTAAAGCAAATGCAGAAAATTGGATATTGGGTCGTTTCCCAAAAGACTTGCTGGTGGTTGTTATTCACATTTCTGCTAAATGATAGCATGGCATTCACTGTTTACAGAAGGCAATATAGGTAGGATATACAAGGTACACTTCCTGGAACTGGAGTTCAGCCTCTGGAACTGTGCCTGAGTGATAGCCTTTAGAATAGGCATCCTGCAGAGTGGCATGATGCGAGAGTATAGACTGGAGCCAGAAATAAACCACTAAACTCACAGAAGAATCCAGCCCACATCTACTAGGGTCATAACTTGAGAGTATTAATGATAAGTATGGAGCTTGGAAAATGTTAAAGAGGGGCAGTCTCCTACCTACCAGAGATTACTACTGCTACTTTCAATACTTGTATAGATAGATTGAGAAAAAATTCAATTTCACAATTTGCTCATTTGGGCAGGATATTCAATCCTGCCCATGGATAGCTTTTTGCAGTGAGACCTCAGTCATTCCATCCACCAGGAACTTATGGGATTGTTGAGGTGATGTCCTTTAGCTGGAGAGGATACCTTCTGGAATAAACTAGGAGTTAAGGAGTAGAAACTTAGCAATTAAATAAGCTTATGTCTCACAACCTTGACCCTCTCAGCTCTTTCCAAACCACTTTGGGCAATGCTCTTTGCACACTGTCTTATCTCCATTTGTTCTTTAGTTTCTCTCACCTGACCCATGCCTTCCCTCCATCATAACAAGTTTGGCATGTAGTAAATTCCTTCAGTCTTTAATCCTTTTAACTGCTTTAAGTAGAGCTTTATTTGTACTGGACTCTGGCTCTATGAACTGGATCCAACCCCTCTATGTCTACACCACATGTGGTTTGCATTAATATCAGAAAGAATGTCCCATGCCAACCCTTGAGCTGAGCCCAGTAAGCTACATAATACAATGGTATTCATTTCTTTCCCCAACTCTGAAGCTCCTGTTCTTACATGTGAATGCCCTGATTCTCTCTGTACTGGGTTCTAAGATAAGTCAGAATGAACCTAGAGCTGAGCAGATGGGGGTGACCAAAGTACGGGATTGTTAGTGGCATCCAGTAGCTTCTAGTGGATGCACTGGGTTCTCCCTTCTCCACCCCTTCTAATCTCAAGAACATTTTATCAATGTGCTAATGGATAGAGTTTGAAGTTACAGGAATTAAGTTAAAAGCTCCTGTTTTTCATGGAGGGCCCAGGTAGGGTCTCTATTTACTTCCAAATAGTTCATAGAGTAATAGGAGCTGAAGGAGTCTCCTCCTCTGTTCTCTTTGAAGGTCAAGGAAATCCGGATGTGACCAGTGGACAAAAGGACTAAGGTGACCACTTGAGGGCTTTGTCTAGGTCTTAAGAAATTTGGAATGGTTACCCGCAAAGATCTCTTTGAATTCCAAGCAGCCGCTGTGGAAGGCAGTGTGGAGGTTCCTCAAAAAATTAAGAGAAGAATTAACATATGACCCAGCAATCCTTCTCCTGGGTATGTACCCCAAAATCTGAAAACATTTATCTGTAAAGATATATGTACTCCGATGTTCGTTGCAGCATTATTCATGGTGGCCAAGACATGGAAACAACCAAAGTGTCCTTTGATAGATGATTGGATAAAGAAGATGTGGTATATATACACAACAGAATACTACTCTGCCATAAGGAAAGATGAAATAATGCCATTTGCAACAACATGGATGGATCTTGAGATTATTATGCTAAGCGAAATAAGTCAGACAGAAAAAGTCGAGAACTGTATGACTTCACTGACATGTGGGATATAAAACTGAAAGCAACAAAGGAACAAGACAAACAAATAAAGAAACAAAAACTCATAGACACAGGCAATAGTTTAGTGGTTGCCAGAGAGTAAAGGGAGAGGTGGGTGGTAGATGGGGGTACATGGGGTCAAATATATGGTGATGGAAGGAGAACTGACTCTGGGTGGTGAACACACAATGTGATACATAAATGATGTATTACAGAATTGTACACTTGAAACCTATGTAATTTTTCTAACCATTGTCATTAAATTAAAAAATTAAATTTCACTAAAATTTTAATTAAAAAGAAAAGAAAATAGAAAAAGAAAAAAGAAAAGAAAATTAACTAAGATTTTCTGTACTGTGTTTGACATTTCATTGACAGTTCTGTGCATTTGTTTATGCCCTTAGCATATTGAATTCTTGGAATATGGTTGACGGGTTTGAGCAAATTGCTTTTCTGTCTTTAAAATTCTAAGTTGTTAAAAAACTTTAAATGTTAATACATCTTTTATTTTTCATGAAAAGGACAGTGTAGTTTGTAGATATAATTAGGATCAAAACAACAGTTTTAGTGGCAATAATTAGAATCACTGATTTCATTGCAGTATTTTCTTGCTATTCTTTTCAAATATTTTTTACTTGGAGCACAGGCAAAAACAACACAAAGAAAAAACCCTGTGATTTACCAAAGTCTTTGATATCATCCCATTTTACCTACACAGCTCTTCGGAGTGCTGTAATGCATGGGCCAAAGGCACAAGGAGGAGGCAATGATGTACTTGCTAGGTCTAGAATGGAAGCTAAAATCTCAGAACACTTCATAAATCTTGGAGGGCTCCCTTATGCCTGTTGGCAAACCCTTGGCCTCTGATCCCTGGGTCAGGTTCAATAGCACATTTCCTCTAAGTATCTCAGATATAAAGCACGACCAATTGTGCTACATGAAGGTCCCTGAGGGCCAACTGGCTCTGACTTCCATTGCTCTACTGAAAGGAGGTCGGTGTGCATCCATCCTTTTTATTTTTAGATAGTAAAATAGAGACATAAATAGGCAAAAAGGTTGTGACAGTGACCATCATTAATTTCAACCTGAAAATGTGATAGAAACCTATAACCCTTTTTAGCTTCAAGGCTACTGCTCAGCCCACTAAAACTGCATTTATGGCCAAGAGCGTGATGACAAAATCACTTTACTTAATTGCTCTTGAATGTAATGAAGCAGAAAAGAGAAGGCAGGTCTTTGGATTCCTAGCTTCGTCAGTAGCTAATGAATCAAGCATTCCATCCCTGGATACCAGTGGTTTTAACTAGCAATAGGTGCAGGATTTATTGGGGCAGATGGCAATGATATAGGAGGCTGGTGTGCAAACGTTCCCCTGAACTCGGAGAGCTGCGTACCCACTGGGGCAGCCCAGTGCTGTACAACAGATGTATTTCCTGCCCTGGTTACTTCACTTGGGTTCTGTAACTAAAGAGGTCCCTGACGACAAATTCCTCCAACACTTTTAAAACCACATTTCCCAGGAAGGTCTTTCTGGGGTGAAGTAAAAGTTAATGGGAAGCACAGTGAGGGGCTGCGGTCAGGTTGCATTTGGGAAGTTTATTACGATTCACACAGAACGCTGTGGACCCCGCGGCCATATCCTCTCTGCTGTGACATGGTAAATGCAGAGGTAAGCGAGTTCGCCAGTTCCTTCACATGGCTTGTTTCTCCAGCAGAGGCAAAACGTCGCGCAGGCCACACAAGAAAGGCTGTGTTGGTGTTAAAAGATGCTTGCAGGCCTCACCAAGAGGGTAACTGCTTGCAAGTCACAACAAATACCATAACATTAATATCAACAATGGCTAATATTTATCAAGTACCTATCACATACTAAGCACTACTCTAAGAACCTGACACGTGGAACTTTATTGAATCTTTACAATTCTACCAATTTGATGCCATCATTACCCCTATTTTACAAATGAAAATGAAGCAAATTAAAAACACTGTAATCTGGCTCTGTGCTCTTGGGGAACCCAGCTATTTTCTGGGCACCTGTATTTCAGTTTTAGGATTGGGAAGCAGAAATATGATAAAGTTAAATGTACTGTAATAAAGAGGAAATTGTCATTTGAGATCCCAGTGTCTTGTCCATTTTCCTTTCCAAGCCTCTTTTTTCCATTTTATTCCTTTATATTCCCTGAACTCTAGACTAGATATGGCAAAGAAGTTTCATAGCCTGTACCAGCTTCAATCAATTGGTAGCAGCTTCCAAAAGCATGTAGTTGGGAAGATTCTTAGGGGAAACTGGGGTTCGATAAGTCACAGTACTACGATCAGTAAATGACATCTTCTGTGGGTACGGAGGGAGCACATGGGGCAGCTAAGCCAAGTAATGTCCATCCCCACATGGCGCCACTGTTCCTCTGTAGATACTTCCGTGGTGACCTGAAACAATAATTAACCCATTAACTTCTACATTCTGAGAGGCTTCTCTGTGGTAGCACTGTGCTGTCTCATGCCCTCACACCACCACCACCACCAATAATCCCATCCATCCTATGAAGCCACTGTCAAATATTACTGTGCTGAGGAATGGGTTCAGTGTTTTCAGGTTGGAGATTGCAAGAAGAGTTTCAACAGATATTAGCTCCCAGTCAGAATTACTTTATGTGCATCTCAATGTAAAATGGAACTAGGGCCGGCCAAGTGGCGTGTTGCTTAAGCATTGGCTTGGGATGCCAGCTCTGAGCAGCAGGACCCTGGTTGGGATCCCACATGAGGGCTAGTGACACTGCCCTCTACAGCTAAGATGGTGAACAACAGCTCAACCTGGAGCTGGGCTGCCATGAGTCACCGGCTACTGCATAGGCTGCAGCCCCTGCTGCAGTGGGCTGCCGTGAGCTACCATAAGTGGCCGGCAGCCAGTGTGCATGGCTGGCAGCAGGCATGAGCTGCCAAGAGCTGCCGTGAGCGGCCATCCAGTGGCCGGCGACCGATCTACCTCACCTGGGAAGAGCGGAATGATACTACCACCATGGGCCAGTGAAGCGACATCCTCCACAACTAGACTGAAGAACAAAAGGACAGCAACTTGTCTGTTCCCCTTCTCCAATTCTCCAATGCTGTCCCTCTCCCCAAACTCCCCAATAAAATCTTTAAAATAAAATAAAATAAAAATAAAATGGATCTAGCTCTATATTGTTATGCCCAGGTTTGAGAATGTCTTTCTCTCACCAGTGAGGCAAGAGGCGGGCTGGGAGTGAGGAGCAGGTGAGGATGCAGTTGGCTTTGAGAACTGGTCCATCCACTTAGCTCAGGAATTAAAGAGCCTCGTGTTGGGAGGAGGGGGAAGGAAGCAGAGTGGAAAGGCTGTTCATGTATATGGCCAGTGACACAGTGGCAGCGCAGTGGGGGACTTAAGGTGCGGACATGTATGTTCTGAGCTCTTTTTTCCCAGGAAGCATCAGTTTCCACCATAAATGCCGCCATGAAAATGAGGGTGGGCCTATAGCCGGATGCATCAGTGCTGGGACAGGATGGATAAGGGATGCAGGAGTGGGGAGAGGAGAAAAGGCAGAGGGAGGCAACTGACACTTCAGGGTTTTGTGTGTGTGTTTTATTTTGTGGTTGTCTTTATTTGAATGAACTAGTTGTGGCAAAGCTGGAATTGGTTGTAGCCTGAGCAGGTTGGAGAAGAGAAAAGAAAGGAGAGAAGAAAGAACAGGTGGTAGAGTAAGCAGAGAAAACTGTGTGGCATGTGAGAGAGGGGCCGTAAAACAAAGTCTTCCAAGCAGAGCAATATGGTCCAATCTGATAATAGCAGCTCAGGAAAAAACCCCAAAAACCATGATGGGGCATTTCTTGGCATTCGTGAGTTATATCAAAAAGTCATAGTTCTGTAATTCACCTTTTTGGAAGCAAGGGATTTGATGATTACTTCAGATCAGCAAAGAAAGGATTCTTTTCAAAAGACTACATAAGAGAATGCATCAAGGCAAAACAAGTCAGGAGTGTTATAAATTTAAGTTATTCTACTCAATCAGAGGAAAGTGAAAGCCTTGTCTTATTCAGAAATTAAAAGTCACCTTGGTTAAAGAAAACTTTCTATGAATGGTTACCAATCTCAGCAAAGGTAGTTGCTAAGTCTGGGTCTTTTATTGGCAAAAACGGATTCAGTTCTGAATGGCTCTGTGCTTTCATGTTAGAGGTGGGACATGATGGATGGGGGAAGGGGTTGCCAGCACATGTAAACTTGGGAGTGAAGGATCTCCCTAGACATTTAGATGCCAGAGCTGAAGGGAACATGAATGAGTACTTACTGCTGCACTGTCATTCATCAGGCAGGGAAACATGTAGCAGACAAGCTCTAAGGTGGCCTCCACAATTCCCACCTCTACATACCTCTGTGTAACCCACTCCCCTTGAGTGTGGGTAGGACTTGCTTCTAGCCATCAGAATATGCCAAAGGTTATAAATGTCACTCCTGTAATTATGCTAGAAGATTGCATCTTACCAGAAGACTTGCTTGAGAGACTCATCTTGCTGGTTTGATGATGTAAGCAGCCATGTTTTATGAAATCCACATGTAAAGGACTGCGGTGGCCTCTGGGAACTGCAGACAGGCTCTAGTTTCTGAAAACAGCCTCTAGGAGCTGAAAGTGGCCAGACAATAGCAAGAACTGGATCCCCAGTCCTATACCCTCAAATAAAACAAAACAAAACAAAGTAACAACAACAAACAAACAAATTGAGTTTGGAAGCAGATTGTTCCCAAGACAAGTATCCAGATAAGAATGCAACCTGACCTTGCAGCTTTCTGAATCTCTGATCAGAAGCCCAAGCTAAGCTTGCCAGGACTCCTGACCCGTAGAAACTGTGACATAATAAATTGGTGGCAATTTTGTTCTGCAGCAATATATAATACACACGTGAAACCCAGGAAGGAGAAATAATCCGTCTATGGTGAATTCAGTGTAACTCAGAAAATATTTGTTTTATGCCCTTATATTTATGGTACTGCTTGGGATTGAATTGTGCCACCCAGAAAAATATGTTGAAGTCCTGAACCCAGGTACCTGTTAATGTGATCTTTGGTCTTTGAGGGTGTAATTAAGTTAAGATGAGACCATACTATTTTAAAATACTAAAATTAAAAATAGAACTACCATATGATCTGGCAATTCCACTTATGGGTATTGATGCAAAGAAAACAAAATTTCAAAAAATTATATGCATCCCATGTTCATTGTAGCATTATTTACAATAGCCAGGGCAGGGGCAATCTAGGTGTCCATTAATGGATGAATAAAGATGTGAGATATATAATATATAATAATATAATGGAATATTATTCAGCCATAAAAAGAAGGAAATCTTGCCATTTGTGACAACATGGATGGACCTTGAGGGCATTATGCTTAGCGAAATAAGACAGAAAAAGACAAATATATAATTTCACTTACATGTAAAATCTAAAAACAAATCAACTAACAAACAAGCTCCTAGATACAGAGAATAGATTGATGGTTGTACACTAAGGGGAGTATACAGAATGGGTGAAGGGGGCCAAAATTCCAGTTATAAAATAAATAAGTCATGGGATGTACAGTACAGCATGGTGACTTACTTAATAGTGCTGTATTACTAATTTGAAAGTTGCTAACAGAGTAAATCTTTTTTTTTTAAAGATTTTATTGGGGAATTGGGGAGGGGAACAGCACTGGGGAATCGGGGGGAAGGGGAACAGACAAGTTGCTGTCCTTTAGTTCTTCAGTCTAGTTGTGGAGGACGTCGCTTCACTGGCCCATGTTGTTATTATCATTGTGCTCTTCCCGGGTGAGGCAGATCGGTTGCCGGCCTCTGGATGGCCATTCACAGTGGCACATGGCAGCTCACGCTGGCTGCTGGCCACACACGGTAGCTCACGGCAGCCCACTGCAGCAGGGGCTGCAGCCTATGCCGTTGCCGGTGACTCATGGCAGCCCAGCTCCAGGTCGAGCTGTTGCTCACCATCTTAGCTGCAGAGGGCAGTGTCATTGGCCCTCATGTGGGATCCAAACCGGGGCCCTGCTGCTCAAAGCTTGCGTCCCAAGCCAGCTCTTAACCAATGCGTCACTCGAGTAAATGCTGGCCTAACAGAGTAAATCTTAAAAGTTCTCATCACAAGAAAAAATATCTTATAACTATGTAAAATGATGAATGTTAACTAGACTTGTTGCAATGATCATTTCACAATATATAAACATTGAATCATTATGTTGTACATCTGAAACTAATATAATGTTATAACGTTAATTCTATTTCGATATTTTTTTTTTACAATGATGAGGTCATACTAGGTTAGGTGAGCCTTAAAACTAATGACTGGTGTTTTTATAAGGAGAGGGGAATTTGGAGACAGAGGGGACACAGACACGCACAGAGGGACAACAGCCATGTGAAGACAGTTGCAGAAATGTCAGCTGTAAGCCAAAGAGTGACAAGAATTCTGGAAACCACCAGAAGCTAGGAGAGAGGCATGAAACAGTTTCCTGCAACGCCTACATAGGGAAATAATCCTGCCAACACCTTGATTTCAGACTTCTGGACACCTGGACTATGAGGAAATAAATTGCTGCTGTTTTAAGCCACTCCGTTTGTGGCCATTTGTTAAGGCAGCCCTAAAAAACTAATACAGGTACCTTGGAAAGTAAGCTTAATGACTCAAGTTCTCAGGGTTCTAGATCTGAGTTCTTTAAAATGATGAGATATCAGGACAGAGCTAGAGATATGCAGGGCCAAATGAGACCTGTGGTGAAATAGCGTGTCTCTGTGTGTGTGTGTGTGTGTGTGTGTGTGTGTGTGTGTGCGCGCGCGCATGTGTGCGCGCACACAAACATGCTCATTCAAACCACATAAGATTATAATAATGAGCAGGTGGTGGGTAGGACTTAATGCTAGCTAGTAAATGGAAGAAACATAGTCCTTTTGTTTTCATCATGGACTATAAGGGCTAAACATTGTTTCAATCCCACTTTGTTTTGAGATATCCCACACAAGAGGAAAATTCATTATGTATCAACAACCCACTTCCAACAAAGAAATAAAATGGTACCATGAAAAAGTCAATTAATCCAAAGGAAGGCTGAAATAGATAAAGAAATGAAAAAAAAAATTGATGGGCCAAATAGAAAACAAATATCAAGATGATAGATTTAAACCTAAATACATCAATAATTACATTAAATGTAAATTGTCTAAATATCTTGATTGTCATAATGGATATAAAATAATCAAGATCCAGCTATATGGTGCCTACAAGAAAGGTATGTCAAATATAAAGACAAATGGATTAAAAGTTAAAGAACAAACAAAAAAAAACTTACCATGCTAACACTAATAAAAATAAAGCTTAAATGTCTGCATTAATACTAGACAATACATTTCTAAGAAAAGAATGTTACCAGGGATAAAGAAGTCTACTTTATAATGGTAAAGAGGTCAATTCATCAAGGGGACATAATAATCCTAAGTGTGTATGTACCTAGTAACAGAACCTCAAAATATGTGAAGCTAAACCTGACAGAACTATAAAAAGAAATGGGAAAAATTTTAAAGTATTAAATATATTTGCTATTTTGAATATGGTAATGGTTTCATGGGTTTTTACATTATCTCAAAACTTATCAAACCATGTGCTTTAAATATGTACAGTTTATTACGTTTAATCATATGTCAATAGAGCTGTTTAAAAAGTATAGTAGAAATCCAAAAGAATAAAATAAACTGTTTAAGTAATGAACTAACATCAATATTTGTTCTATCAGAAAACCAAAACTCTCCCCTCGTCTTGCTTTTGGAAAAAGAAAAAAAAAAAAAAGTTTGACATAGTTGATTTTTATGGGAGGAGATTAGTACATAGAAGTCTAAAGTTTTAATAATTTTCATTTTAAAGAACATAAGACTAATTTAATGTTGAAATAATGTTTACCTCATCAGTAATATTAAGATCCATAAATATTATGTTCTATAAATAAGCATCAATGAATGACAATAACTGAGCCTGTATGACACAGCCTTTTATTGAGTAAAATACAATACACAGACAAAATTTGTTTTTTTAAAACAGAAATAACACTGAAGGGAAAATATCCAACAAAATATTATGTGAAGACAGGTGTTTTAAACTCTTTAAACCTTTATATAGAAAACATATATATATTTTATTAATATGTTACAGGTGGGTACTAGACTTATCAGGAGGATCACTGCATAAATTACATAAATGTCTAACCACTATACACCTAAAACTGTACACCTAAAACTGATATAAAATAATATTGAATGTCAACTGTAACTAAAAAAAAAAAAAAAGAAAAAACTTGGTATAGTGATGCAATTTAATGAATACATTTAAAATGTTTTTTTTCAATTTTAAGTTTAAATTTTTAACTTGTTATTGTCTATAATTTTCCTGGTCATATTTGTCACAGTAAATTTACATTTAATATATTAAAAAGTTCTAGTTTCAATACAAGAGTGAAAAATTTACATAATTAAGAAAATTCCCAAAGAGCTTTTTGAATAAAAGACATCAGCGGCTTTTGTAAGAAATAACCAAGAATGATGGACATAAAAGAGAAGAAGGAATTGTATTTCCTTAGATAAAGAAATTGTTGCATTCTCTCAGGTGGGGAAAATTTTCAATACTAAAAATAAATTCAAAGACTTAAAGCACATAAAAGCTATGTTTTTTGATGACTTAAGTCATAGAAAAATATTTAAAGAAGTTTTGAAAGGTTTATTTTTTTTAAATGTTAATGATCATCAAATATGGCCAAAAAACTTGGAACTTCAAATACAGTGCCTCCTTAATATAGCATATGTATAAATATAATTTCTATTTCAACAAATATGAGAAAACAAATTGCATCAAGTCAACGTCTGCTACCACAAATGATCTCCTTTCCATTCCCTTTCCACTACAGGGGGAAGAAAATAAACAAAAATGTATAATTGGCTTAACTGAACTGGGGCATCCAGGGAAACTATTAATTTGCTTGTTATTTATGAATCTTAATATATTTGCAAAAATCCCTAGGAAGCCAAGATTTACCTTTGAAAAATTACAACTTGTAATTTAAGAAAAAGCAGGGGAACTAAAACTTTAACCAATTTGATAGATATATAAAATGCTAATAGTCATAATTTATAAAGCTGAGAGCCTTGTAAAGTTTTATTTCATAGCATGCAAATGCTATTTCATGGTAAATATCTTCATCTTATGGAATTGCTGTTAAAGACCATTTTCATAATGTTGAGGTTTTGTAACTGCAAGCATGAATTAATTCCAAGACCTCAAAACATTCTGATAAACAGAGCATCCCAGTTTGATTAGTCTAGTTTTTAACAGTTGTTGAGTTTGACCAACATCCTTGCCACTGTATGACTATCTCTCATTAAGCATTTTCCTCTAACGCTTATTACTTGAAAAAAATCAATGTATTTTTTAACTTCCGCAACACCATCATTTTTCCTCTTCCAATGAAAATATAAAATGTGAATTTCTATACTAGATGATTACAAGAGTGGGATGTGGCTTAGACTAACAAATCTACCAGATCACTGTGCCCATGGTCATGATTTTTAAAAAAGAAAATAGTCTGCCATGTAGTGGCAAAAGTATTATTGAGAAAGTGTCATTGAACTTAGGTGTTCAGTGCTGAACACGGAAATAACCCACTTTGGGACACTGACTGCTAAAGAAAGGAAATTTAGTCTGTGCCATCAAAAGACTTGTGCAAACCTTAAAGTGGTGGACTACTGAAATGTGTCATCACTAGATTCACTAAGCAAACAGTTTGTTGAAACTGGGTTTTATATTTGCTTAGAGCTGGTGGGAACCTTTGAAAACATTTAATCTACTTCCTGATGAGCAAACCAAGACTCTGAAAGTCCCTCAGGATTTATGTCAAGTCACAAGATAGTGTCAGACACAGCAAAACCCCAGATCCTGAGGTTGTAAGGGGCTGCCTTATACAGATTCTCACAGCCCAGTAATGGAGAGGCCCATGGTCACTCTGCCCAGTAACCCCAAGGGTTTGCTTTCTGTTGGATGACTTATGATGAAGAAGCCTAGGTGGTCTTCCTACTGCCTGTGACTTGTTTCTGCAAAATACGGGGATGGAACTGGAATGACAAACATGGACTCCATCAGTGGGTTTAAATTACTCCTCTCCCTTTTTCATTTCTACTTAGCTATTAGAGAACTTTAGGTTTGGGAAACTTTCAGTGTGGATTTGGTCAGTCTTCTAATTTCAAGATAAAATAATCTTAAAACGTAATGCAATTATCCCAAATTGCTTAATCTCTGCAAAGAGGCCCGAACGCACATGGGATATAGGGATGTACATGTACATAAACATACTCATGCAAACTACAGTCATTTTCTAGAACCAAGAGAGCGAGTCTATGTAGTTTCTAAATAAGAGCTAATATAAAAACTGAAACTTGTATCCTATTTACTAAGTGCCAGGCATTGATATAAACATGTCCCATAATAATGTAATCCTTATAACAACCCTATGCTGTGAGTGCTATTATTATCATCGCTTCGTTACAGGTTAGAAAAGTGAGGCCCAGAGAGATTAAGTATGTTTCTTAGAGTCACACAGCTAGAAATTGACAAGTCTAGAAATTCAAATAGAACACCCATGCTTCTAAGTGATCATCTACACTGACTCTCAATAATAAAGATTTATGTTAGAAAATAGGCCGTGGAGAGCCTAAGGAGGGTGGCAGGTAACTTATGAGTTCTACTAACATAACTAGTGCCCTTGGTCACCATGGGTTTAGGCCCGTGCTGATTAGTTTGATTTGGAAATACTAGCTAAAATTAAAATGCATCATTACCATTCCTTTCCCATGGTCTCCCATTGTACTGGTTTGTCATCGCATTTTACACAGACCCCTAAGCCTCTCTTTGTAAGTTACAGCGATCAGCCAGGTGCAAGATAAAAACGAGGAAGCAAAACTGGAGACTATAACTGAGGAGCTAGGGAGCAAAGAATTTGGGATGCACTAAATCAAGAAGGGGATGCAGTCTGGCTTATTTGACTTAGCATAATACCCTCTAGATCCATTCACGTTGTCACAAATGGTAAGATTTCATTTTTTTTTAATGGTCGAGTAGTACAGCATAGAGAACATAGTCACTAATTTTCATCAACTATATATAGTGCTAGATGGGTACTAGACTAATCAAGGGGATCACTGCATAAATTATATAACTGTCTACCCACTATGCTGTACACCTGAAACTAATATAAAATAATATTGAAAGTAAACTTTAACTGAAAAAAAAAAAATTTTTTTAAAGAAGAAAGGAGGTGCCAGGGGAAGAAATAGCATCCTGCTGTTATGGCAAATTTATCTTTCCCACAAATCACACAGGCAGAGGTCGATATAGGTTTCAGGGGGCCTGAAGCTCACACCACTTTAGGGACTTGTTAAGAAAAGAATACAAAACTGCAAAAGTAAAATTGGGTAAAGGACACTGGAAGAGACTCATGCCAGCGAAAGACCTGAAGCTTGAGTTTTATTCCCTCCACAGTACATCCACCTGCTCCAGGTGAAGGTAGGCGAGGACAGAAGGAACGCCTGCTTTGTGAGCCCAGGTGACTGGAGACTTCTTCAAGAAAACCTTTCAGGAGAAACCACAGCCACCTGGGGAATAGCAAATGAGATTGGGAGGCACCAAAGCTGCAAAAGCTACCCTGCAAATTCCTACAACGAACATGTTCAGATTGAGAGAGAAAAGTGATTTGTTTTAGAAGATGTGTGAAAAAAAATGGGCCACAGCTATTGGAACATGTTCTTTAGAATTAGGCTTCTCTTGGCTTTAGCGCAGATCAGCGAGGACATCGGTAAGATGATAAAATAAACAGCACTAGCGCTCCAGGCACAGGTCAGGTGTTTGGGTGGATTCAGATAGAAGGCTATGTTCCTAGGTGGATAAATCAAGGGAGGTCTGGCAGCAGACATCAGGAATGTGGTCAAGAGATGGGTTTGGGCGTACACCTCTTGACCCGGGGGGAACTGGGGGAAGAAAGGCCAAAACCCAGCTAATGAGGTAGCGGTCCATGCTTAGCTACTGGGCAGCACTGCAAGATTGAGAGCTCATTTACAGAAAAACAAAATGAGCCTAATTATCAGAATTTAAGCAAAATGTCCAGGCAGGTGGTGCTCAGTGAGTGTGGCTACCTATTTAAAGATTCGGCATCAATGTCCCATCTGAAGACAGCCTCTGAGCCTGGAGTGGTTCAGAGTCAGCTCCTGGTAGCATTTTTCTGATACCCATTTTTCAAGATGACAGAAGCAAGAATTCAGGTAGGTCCTTTCATTCATGGTGACACTTTCATATTTTTATTTTTTTTGAAGTGAAAGCAATGAAAGACAGCTTGAGTTGTTTTTATTCATAGTGATCCTGCTAAGTAGGCTTAAGTTACATTTTGCTTATCCCTTCAGGATAAGGGAGAATTTGTGACTGAATAAAGAAACACTGGGTTGTGTTTACAGTTCTGGTGAGGTTGACAAGCCAGCCTGGAGTTTGTACTGATGAATATATTATGTGAAAAAGGAGTGTGGCATGAAGGAAATGTTTGCCATTTGGAACGTGTGTGGTTATGGCTGGTAGACCATTCACTCAAGGTCTGGAGCAGGTCAGAGAGGTCACTTGGTTGTAACATACTATCAAAAAAGTGTCTCCAGCGTGCATAACAGGAACCTGGCAATACCTCAAGTAAAGGTGAGGTTAAATGCAGTCTTTGGTGAAGTTTATGTGCAAATGTGAGTGTGGGCACCCTGGCCACGTGCTGACTGTGATGAGAAGGCACAAGTCGGTCAACTCCAAAAGTCCAGAATGCAAAGGCCAGGCAAGTTGGGGGATCAGAATCTATCCAGATGAAGCCCCCATATACTTTCAGGGTAGACATCAGGAGGGGTTTCTAAGGCATGGAGAGTTTGGAAGAAGGAAGGGAAAGCAGTCGAAGAAGGTAGAGGGTTATTTGGTTCCTACTGTGGAAATGAAAGTGGGGGCGACGGGGGAAGGAAGACAGGAAAGGGCCAAGAGAATGAGAAACTAGTCTGTGTATTTTTATGTTTGTTTATTTAAGATTTTATTGGGGAGTTAGGGGGAGGGAAAAGCATTGGGTTATCGGAGAAGGGGAACAGACAAGTTGCTGTCCTTTTGTTCTTCAGTCTAGTTGTGGAGGACATTGCTTCACTAGCCCAAGTTGGCACCATCATTGCGCTCTTCCCGGGCGAGGCAGATCAGTTGCCGGCCTCTGGACAGCTGCTCAGGGCAACTCGCGGCAGCTCACGCTGGCGCTGGCCACACACGGTAGCCCATGGCAACCCACTGCAGCAGGGGCTGCAGCCTACGCTGTCGCCGGTGACTCACAGCAGCCCAGCTCCAGGTCGAGCTGTTGTTCAGCATCTTAGCTGTAGAGGGCAGTGTCACTGGCCCTCATATGAGAGATCCGAACCAGGGCCCTGCTGCTCAGAGCTGGCGCTCCTAAGCCAACTCTTAACCAACATACCACTCGGCCGGTCCGAGTCTGTGTATTTTAAAATAAATAAATAAATAAATAAATAAATAAATAAATAGCCCCCTAGAAGAATTACAAGAAGGAAAGGAGCAGCCAGAAACAAAGACTTCAAGTTAAGGAATAAAAACAGAAAAATGCATCCTTTTTCATCACCCCTATTAGGATGGCTATTATCCAATTTTTTTTTTTTAAATAAGTGTTGGGGAGGATGTGGAAAAATTGAAAACTTCATGCTTTGCTGGTGGGAATATAAAATGGATGCAGCAACAGTGAAAACTTTGGCTGTTCCTGGAAAACTCAAGCACAGAACTACCATATTATCCAACAATTCCACTCCAAGGTATACACCCAAAAGAACTGAGACTCTAGCAGATATTTATTTATACACTCATGTTCATAGTAGCATTATTCACAATAGTGAAAAGGTAGAAAAAACCCAAGTGTCCATCAATAGATGAATGGATAAACACACACACACACACACACACACACACACACACACAAGAATATTTTTCAGACTCTAAAATGAAGGAAATTCAGACACATACCACAATGTGAACGATCCTTAAAGAAATTATAAGTGAAATAACTCAGTCACAAAAGGACAATATGACTCCACTTTTATGAGGTATCTAGAGGAGTCAAATTCATAGAGACAGAAAGTAGAATAGAGGTTACCTGGAGCTGAACGAGGCGGGAATGGGGTGTTATTGTTTAATAGGTACCAGGTTTCAGTTTGAGATGATGAAAATTTTCTGGAATGATGGTGGAGATGGCTGCAGAACAACATTGTAAATGTACTTAATGGCACTGAATTATGCACTTAATGGTTATGATGGTAGATTTTATGTTATGTGTATTTTATCAAAATTTAAAAAGGACCCTTTTTAAAAGGGGAGTTGAGGGGCCGGCCGAGTGGCTCAGTTGGTTAAGAGCTCGCTCAAGAGTTTGAGCTCTGAGCAACAGAGGTTCGAGTCCAGCCCGAGCTGAGCAGCCGCTGAGCTGCCAACAGGTAGCAGGATGGCTCAGCTTAAAAAATAAATAAATAAATAAATAAATAAATAAATAAATAAATAAAAGGGGAGTTGAAAGGATGCCTTGAAAGTTAAGTAAATTCTCACAAATCAAAGCAGGATGGATTAATTGTAAGGGCCACAGAGGCCAGGACTCAAAGCAATAGATGTTAACTTTGCTCGTCTCTTGATGACAACCTTTGGCAATTCCTAGACTCAGACGGCATTTGTATGCTAGCTTGATCAAGAGGCAGGCAAGAAGCACTGCCCCTATTTTCAAAAGATTATAAATGGTACATTCTCTCAATAGTAGGATTCAAAAAGTAAGGCTCTACCTCCTTTTTCAAGCAGGGAATTGTGCAGAAGGTGGGGAAAAACCAGGGTATAAAAATTCACAGAAAATAGCATATGTCAAAGGATAAACATGGTCTGTCTAGACCAGATCAAAGTGATGACGAAAGCGATGGTTAACACAAGAATGAATGAGTTTCTTTATAGATATATTTTACTATTCCAGGTGGGGGGTAGCCTGTAAATTAAAGGGCCCAAAATGGATGGATTAAGATAGTCCCAATTTAGAAACTGTTATTAAGGACGTTTTTATAAACTGAATTTTTTTTTTTCAGAATCCAGAAACAATATGGGCTCAGCGTCAAGGAGGAGTGATAATGCCAGGACTTCAAGGAAAGTAATATGATACATACAGTTCAAGGGTAGTCACCACTCCTCCAACATTGACAAATGTTACTGTGAGGTTGGGTGGCCAGTGAGCTCTGATTCTTATTAATAAAAGCAAATTTTTGTTGTAGCTTTCAGGGCCCTATGGAAACTAGGTAAAGTGATTGATTTAATGATAATCATTTTAAGAGACAGAAGAAAAATAATGATTGTGACAGCCCCAACCATAAAATGTTTCCAGACATTTCAGTTGGAATGAACCTGACAGCATAGTTTATTCTCTGCATTATTTTAATAAATAAGAAAACTGAGGTTCAGTGGTACCGAATGATTCATGCAGGACTTCATTATTCCTGGTCAAATCAAGACTATTCACTAAATTATCCACAAGACATGGATTTTCATCATTAAGGCACAGAAAGAGCTGATGAATTGAAGGAATGTCATAAAAAAGGATGGTAGGATCAAAAAGATGGATGGATTGGACAGGCCATGGTTTCCTTTCAAGGTATATATAAGTATGAAGCTGTATGTAAGTCTAATGAATATGTCATCAGCTTATTTATCAGTATAGCTATATCTCTGGCCTTAAACGGTGAGTGGGAAAAATTTTAAATAATGTGGGAAATGAAGAAGAGTTACACATTAAGATGATAAGGTGTTGCGGAAAGGCAGAATCAGTGCTATTTTATACACCTAGAAAATATCATAGTGGCAATAGTAGAAATAAGAGGGATGGTAGTAAAAGTGAGGAAGATCATGCTGGAGAAATTGGAGCTAAAGTCAGTTAAATAATGAAAGTGTTGTAGAAATGCATGGGTACGAAAATGCATAGAAGAGACTGGTGAGAAACCCAGGGACAAGTACTGAAGGACTGACGAGGGAAATGGACTCCGGGCGTTGTTACCATGTGGGAGATTTCCAACTTAAGTTAGAAGTCGGTAAGTGAGGCTGATAAAAATAGATCTGCTTCCAATTTTTTTGGCGTATTCATTATATATGGCTTGGGCTAGTAGAGTTTATCATTCTGTTGATACAGAATTTTTTATTAATGGCCTCATCAAATAGCTGGGGCCAAAGAGTCTGAAAAGGAGCTCATTATTTACAGCTAGATGGAAGAAGAGTTAGACATGGTCAATACGGAATTATTTTACAGTTGGAAGGCCAATGTCGCTGAGTACTTTTGCATTTCAATGGGTAAAAGTTTAGTGGGATAAAAAAGCTACCTCCTCAAGAAAGTTTCAAATGCCATATGCTGGAATGCTAGTGGGAAGGGATTTTTCTCTAAAGAGAACTTTTCCTAAAAGATAAGGGCAGAATCTAAGAAAAGGTAAAGAAGATTTTAAAAAGTAGAATAAAGGCCATGTTTTGAAATGAAAAATAAAGTATAATTCTGGGGCCAGATGGCTTCAAAAAGGGAAAAAATAGCAAGAGTCTCACTGCAAAGGAGGACTACCGAAAGAAAAAAATAAAGGTGCAGGGTGACTTTTGGCATAACGATTTTCATACTGGAAAACATTGAAGAGTAAAAGTTCACTCAGAAAAGAAATTATATGGAAGAAAGAAGGGTGGAAGGAAAGAGGCTGAAAAGATGTTTGTAAGTAACTCAGTTGAAAGGAAATGTGGAGATTGTTGGAAGTGGGAAAGAGCTGTAACAGACTATATAAACTTCTTTTTATCTAGAAAAAAAGGAAAAAGGAAAATTAAACTATTAGGGTGTAAAAGTGCTTTGAATCATTCTATATAAAGGTAAGTTATGATTGTTACAAGATATTTAGTTGGACTTTCGTTAGCAAGAACAATTGCTCTTGGATTTAAAGAGTAAGATCAAGTAGCCTGTAATAAGAAAGGTTTAACCTAAAGGTTATCAGTTGATGATAGCTAATCAAGAACTTTTGTTTCCTCTGAAAAAGTGCAGTGAAATGACTGTAGTTTTCTTGCTTCCTACTGTTTGTTCTCTCGCTGACCAGCTGTTGCAGGCTGGAAATAAAGAAATCTGAGCTTAGATAAGGCTTTATGGGAAAACAAGTGGGGCAAAACGCCACTGCCCAGGCCAGGAGCAGACAACCTTGTCGAAGTGGAATACCACGTTGCGACTACAGTTCTTCAGGTCGGTGGTAAGGAGTGAGGCTCTAGAACCTGGTAAATATCCTTCCAACTCCACCTCCATCTCCTGCCAAAAATGTACCCCTATGCTTTCATACTGTTTCATCCATCTTCTTTGGGGTCTTGTTTTCCTGATGTAAATACAGTAAAACCTTGGATTGAAAGTAGCTTTGTTTGCGAGTGTTCCACAAGACAAGCAAACATTTCTAATACGTTTTAACTTGGTAAACGAGCAATGTCTTGCAATACGAGTAGTTTGTTTCCAGAACGAATTATGCTTGCAAACCAAGGTATTACTGTCCTCTTGGGGGAAGTTAAATCCATCTGACTTTCATCTGTCTGGGTATCTGCATCAAATAATTAGACTGCTTTCCCTAAAACTGAAGCTTAGAGCAATTGCATAAGCTGGACTGCAAGACTTTCCCCAGGAATCTGAAGTAAGAAGTGGATACCATGGAGTATGGTGTATTTGAAAAGAGGGCAGAACTTAGGCGAATAGGGGCTGGGAGACCAGGCGTCCTTGGATGCAGCAGGGCGTAGGGAGAGAAGGCATTAAAAAGTGAAAGAACCTTGGAGATGGGAGGGGAAAGACACATTATTCATCTTTGCCATGAAAACAAGACTCCAGGGGTGGTAAACACTGTAGGTTTACTATAAAGTGACTTTGGGAGACAGTGGAAACACATGGACCATTTTGGCCAATGTGTGGACCAGGCAGTAAGCTTAAGGCTTTCTTAGGAATTACCAGCTAGCACCAAGCTAAAATTCTAGCCTTATCATGTGCCAGCCGGCAGAGCTTATGAAGGATGCCATTTCTCATCATATCAAATCCTTTCAAATGCACCAGAATTATCAGAGCCAGGAATTTGGGGATGAAAAGTATGTTCCCAATTTATTGTTATATTTTCATTTTGACAGTAAAACTAGAGGAGAGTAAGTTGCTGAGCGTATAAGCTATTAAAAGAACACAGCCAACAGTTGGAAATTGAACTTGAAAATTCGGGGTATAGATGGAAACATGCTAACTAAATATCCTAAATATCCCACAATGGATCCATATATTAGAAGCAATTTCTATTTTCAGCTTTATTTCCTCCTGGCATAATTAAAATTCATTATTTTAGTACTCTGTGTATGAAGTTGCACTGCCTCATAAATTTCCCAAATTTACCTTTTTACAATCTTAAAAGAGAAAGTCTTCCATTCTGAAACTCCATGATGTGACAAACAGGTTTAAACTTTCCCTCTCCATGTTTTTTTCACCCATATAATTGAGACTTTGAATGCAAATCCATTTTCATGTTGATGAAGATATTTCAAGGACCACAAATTCTGCAGTAATGTTGATGTTTCCCCAATAGGGCTTGACTTTGGGTTTATTGTGTCCCATTCTTCCTCAGTGATTACAGGATACAAGAGGAGGCTAAGTAGGGTCTTTCATTTCTGCACTAAGAGGTTCATTGGACTGAATCGCAGCCACACTTTCCTATGTTTTGAGAGCCATAAACTCTTCTCTTCCCTTCCTCTATGGTATTACATACAGAGTTCTGGGGTTTCTAGAAAATGTGGCAATAAGAATTCTCCTTCCTTTGCTATTAGTCAGCAACTCAGGGCCATTTGTAAACCATAACTCATCCATCTGAATTTAGCTGCTTAACAGAAGTGGAGCCATTTACTTCTATCTCTTGTTACTTGGTTGTGTCAAGTGACAAGAAATACTGTCAGCACTGTCATGGAGGCAAATTGAAACTGTAAGAGTTGAACTTGAAAAAGCCTTTGGAAATGTTTTATTGGAATGTTATTTTTCCACCAGAAATTGACTGGTTCCACTTCAGAGAAATGCAACTACCTGTTTGTTACAAGCTGCTCTTCTATCTCGATTGTAAAAACACAGTTCAGTGATGTTTCTCTTTAGTGCTCCTCTTGGCAGAGCACAACATTAAGCATTGATCTGCTTTTTATAATGGAGTCACTTATGGAATTAGAAAGAAAGGTTTTACCATTCAAGCATTAATTAGAATATCATATTTAGACCTGGTTCAGACACATACTAGTTGCGACTTCAAGTTTACTTCTTACACTGGGAACCTCAGCACCACTGACATTGTGGATGGGGTACTTTTTTGTTATGGGGGCTCTCCTGTGCATTAGAAGGTGCTTAGCATCCCTGGCATCTACCCACTGGAAGCACCCTACACTCCACCACCCTCGGGACAACCAAAGTATCTCCAGACCTGACCCTGAGATGCAAAATCATCTTTGGTTGAGAAGCACTGTCTGAAGGATGAGTTTCCTCATCTGTAAAGTGGAACTAATGAGAGTGGAGAGCAGCTGTTTGTTTAAGGTGAAATGTTGCAGGTGAAAGGTTAATCTGCTACATGAATATATGGTATTATTATTCTATAGACGTATTTATTTGTTCACCCATTGAATTTTAGATATCTTCATGGGTACAGATTTGACAGGTCTCCGCTGATAGAACAGGATGAATGTGTTTAGGGGAAATTTCTCCTCTTTACAAGTGCAAAATCAAGAGTTAAGAATTTATAGACACATAGATGTTTTCAATCCCTGTATAACCAGCTACAGAAAGGATTCCAATGCCAAATAGGGATTTGATCCAAATTACCATTGAGGGTTATTCTAACTTTAAATATCTTTGAAAATTAGAGTGAGATTAATACTCTTAGAATAATTAGCACCCATTCTCTAGAAGCTTATTAATCCCAGCTTATTAGAATAAAATTAATGGTCCTTAAGAGTTATTATGTTATCTGGCGAATTTAGACACCATAGACATGGTCTCAAAAGCAAACTGCTCAGAATGAAGCTGTAGAGCTCTGGCTGTTCTTCTGGAAAGACAATTCTTCACTTTTCAGAGGAGTTAAGGAGGTCAGTAGGCATGGCTGTGGAGCACACAGCTTGGAGGAAGGATGGCTAAGATAATTAAATCAAGACCCAACTTAGTATTTGGTGTAGCTAAATGGACAAAAGAAATAGGAAGTCAAGTCCATGAATAGCAGGAGGAAGTACCACATAGAAATAGAAATGGAAAATTCCCATTCTGGAAGGAACTTAAGGGTATACTGACTCTAGATTTTTATACATTTTTTCTAACACCCTTATGAAATCTTAGAAGTTAGAGGGTTTTCCTGGAGCACTGTGTGGTCATTCATTTTTTTAAATAATATGAACAACAAGTCTACATGCAAGAAGAGGTCCTTTGCACTCAATTCTGGGTTTTTGTTTTTTTTAATTTATTATTATTACTTTTTAACACAAAAAGATGAAGATTGCTGAATACAATTGTTAGATGCATTTGTCTCCTTGTGCAAGCTACTTTTGCATAATACCAAGCAAGTGCTTATAAAAGAATCAGAAGCACAAACAAAATGAGTAAAGAGAAAAGATGAAAAAAGTTTCAGATGACCATCTTTCAGCTGGTAGTGATAGTTTAAGTAGAACAAAAACAAAAACATTGGAAAATTGGGGGAACAGAATGGAAGGAAGTCAGCTAGAAAAAGGGACAGGGATTTGGGTTTGTTTAACTCCCAAAGGTGGGAATTCATAAATAGAGCCAAAGATTTGGAGCAATGATGGGAGTATTTAGGAACTGAAATGATTGTTTTCCTTCGTTTTCCTGTGTTAGCCTTCTCAATAAATATTTATTTCACCTGATGCAGCCTCTATGGGAAATGTACAATTGTACTGCATATTTAAAACAAATTTAGTTTCTTTTGATTGACAACATTGGAGAAGAAAAATAATATTATTTTAGAATACTAGAGTGTCTGTCTGGTCCTTTAAATTTTGGCAGCTATAGAAAACTTCCATGAGATAGGAGATATTTTCCTCTTGGGTATAAATCTGTAATAAAATGTTGCTGACAGAGTAATTATGCATGTTTTATATATTTCGTTCATATGTGCTCCTCTCTAAACCAATTTAATTCCCATTAATGCTAATCTTGTTAATGCCCACTCAAAGAGGAAAGGAATACTCTTAATAAACGATTGATTTATTTAGCTATTTAAGTGGGGGATGGGCAGAAACAGATGGGAGAAGAGGAAAAACAACTATTTTACCCACATCTGCATTTCTGGGAATATTTTCAAAATATTAGTGACTATTAGGTTATGATTGGTATGAATAGGAAACGGAGAAAAAAATAAAGTGTCAAAGTGACAGTCCTCCACCTGTGAAAAATAAGGGCATTGTGAGATGTTTATTGATATAGTTTCAGTACTAGCTCCAAGATTGAAACAAGATATTACAAAGAGAAGCAGATTTTCTTTGTTAAAAAGGAGGTCAAGAAAAATGAGATTCATACTTGTAAGCTCTTACAGAAATGGGTATTCTTAAATTAAAAAAAAAAGAGTCTAAATAACAAATAGGTGAGTTGTGTTCCTACCACTCTTTGTTCTGTTGCCAGTGTGACTGTCCACCTTGCTCTCCATACAAGAATAGAATAATTTCTCTCTCAACTTCTATCAAGCCGAGATTTCCATATCTCAGGGTACTTAAATAAGCCAAGACTGGTTCTTAAAAGATGTGTCCAGGTCTGAGTGGTTTTCTTGAGCACAGCTATGTAGTGTGATGGGGTACCAGAGGGCTAACCCGGAACTTAGAAAGCAACAGGAACCTTTCTCTGCCCCGTCGTAGATGATCCCCAAACTAGCTAGGCATTTTTAAAGGTACAGATGCCTTATCTCCCATTCTCCTAGGAGAAGTGCCATGAAATAAGGAACAAGTGGAAGATGGGGTTTTGTCCAGGGTTCACCATCTGGCCTTAAGTTATTTAACCTCCTTGAGACTCAGTTTCCTTATCTGTGAAATGGGAATAATAATCTCTATGCACCAAGTTCTTTTACCACGTAGCAGTATAAGGATCAGAAAAGATGTTTTATTTGAAAGCACTGTCATGATTCAAATGGTGTACAAACATATGGTATTATTAATTGGGAAACAGTTTAAGAAAACGTGGGACACAGGAAAAAAATTCAAGGGATAAAAACATAAGGATAGATATGAATTTTATCTGGGCTGTGTGTGTGTGTGTGTGTGTGTGTGTGTGTGTGTGTGGGAGAGAGAGAGAGAGAGAGAGACAGAGAGAGAGAGATTTACCCTCATGATTTTCTTAAAAGTTTTAATGGCAGCTGCCACTCATACTTTATAATTATGTATATAAAACATAAAATAAAAAATTGAAAGTATTTAGATGAGTAAAGTTTTCCTTTTCTTGTTTATCCAGCTGTTTGGGGTTGGTGAAACGTGAAGATGAGGGAGGAGGTGAAAACATTCTCTTAACATTCATTGAAAAAATACTGAAACCAATATTTTCAGCACAAATATTAAACTGCCTTTTCTCTACCGATTGGTAAAAAAATATATTATATTTTGATATTATTTTTTTCTTTTTAAATTATATTGTTATCCATCCCAGCCAAAGTCGTGCCCCGTCATCTGGTAGAACTTGAGGTTGAAAGGCCGGTAGAACTCCCGCAGTCGCTGCACCACCTCGCGGTCGATCTCCGGGTGGGTCCTGCCCTTGGTCTTGCCCAGGCAATGGGGTTTGCTGCTGCCCTCGGCCTTCTTCAGGCAGGGGAAGCCCTTGGTCTTGTTGAAGTAGAAGTGCTTGTCGGTGATGATCCTCTTGAGGCCCAGGAAGTCCTGCACGCGGCCCAGCTCGCCCGCCGGGTCGCTGATGAGCCGCTCCCCGCTCACGAAGAGCATCTGGCCGATGGGGAAGTGGCGCAGCCAGTGCTCCAGGTGCTTGGCGTAGATGCCGATCTGGATGGCGCTCCACGACGTGTCGATGAGGCCCGTGGTTCTGTTTTTGAACGTCAAGCTCTCGAAGGTGGGGATGTCGGGCCTCTTGGAGAGCGTCTGCGTGTAGTCCGAGATGGCTCTGGTCACTGGGTCCCGCACCACCACGATGAGCTTGGTGTCCTTGGACATGGCCGAGATGCGCGCGGGCGCTTCCCGGGTGACAAAGTAACTGGGCGTCTTCTCCATGGTGATCTGCCCCTCCAGGGTTCTCGGCATCAGGTCCCTGGGGAAAGACAAAAAGGCATGTTAGTGTCTGAAAACTGAGCGACTTACCCTGATTTACAGAGCTCATTTCAAGGAGTGGGAGGGCAACATGTATTCCGGAGCCAGACTGTTTGAGTTGTAATTTCAGCTCTCTCACTTACTAGATGTGTGACTGCAGACAAGTCGCATAAACACTCTGCACCTCTGGCTCTTTGTGTATTTAATGGAAAATAATAATGATAATATTGATCTCATATGATTGTTGGGATGATTAAATGAGCTAATATACCTCAATAGCTTAGAAAAGTGCCTGGCACAGAATAAGTGCTATGTAATTTTTGTTTTTTATTATCAACCCACAATGCTATAAGAAAGTAACCTTGATCAAATTCTTTAGGTGAATTAGAATATTGTAATAAAAACAATTATACTGCTATGAGATAGTATTAAAATATGCTGAGCCCTTTCTGTAGTTTTCTTATAAACAAAGCAATTATATTTAACATAGTATCATAGCATACTCAAATAACACAAAATACTTTTTTATAATTCCAGAATATTCCCGTAATAAACAAGACTTATTAAATAATCCATCTTTTATCTAATTATTTGAAATGTCATCATTACACTGTTCTAAATATCTTGGTTCCCCTCTACTTTGGCCTAATTTATTGTGTTAAGTTATTATCAAGTTAGAGTATACTTTCATGTATGCCACAGTAAATGCTAACTTTCTATTGTTCAAAATGTTCTTGATCAGTCTTGTCTGTTTATTCTTCCCGATGAATGTTAGAATCACTTTGTCATGCTAAAAAAAAATCCCACTGGTATCTTAATGAAGTAGATATTGCTACCCAGTTCAAACATGCTTTCCTACTGAGAACGGATGGGTTTCAGGGCCAGTTAGAAAGTTTGAGCAAGACAGATAAAACCTATTTACTCTTTCAACTTAAGTGCACTGCCATTAAATCCACTATTTATTATATATATGCATATATACATACATATATATTTTACATATACATATTATATATAAATATATATTATATATAGTATATATATTATACATACATATGCAGTTTTATACATAATATATATAATATAACATATAATACATATTATATATATGCACTGTTTTTCTAATTACAAGTTTTATAAGAAATAGACGTTGCTCAAATCAATATTAAAATAAATGTATTTTGGGAATTTATTATGACTAAATGTGTTTTATCCTTTGATCCAGTGATAAGAAGAATCAAACTTATGAATATCCATATATAGGATTCACATGTATTTCTGAAATGAACTTTATTTGATCATGGTATATTATTCTTTTAATATAGTCCTAGATTTGATTCATCTTTATTTTGTTTTGGAGTTTTCACCTGTATTCATTAATAAGGTGTTTCTGTAGTTTTTCTTTTCATTAATAGCTTAATCAATTGTTAGAATATGAAATATCTACAAACAAAAAGAGTTGAGAAGTGTTTCATTTTTTTCTGTATCCTAGAGAAGTTTAGGTAGCAAAATAATTTTCTATTTCTTCAAAATTTGATGGGTGTCACCTACAAAGCCATCGAATGCTGACACTTTTGGGGGTGAGGTTAATAAAGGAACTAGGATCTTCAAATCTCTTTCCAATGTGTTCGTTGGTTACTGTTTTTTTGTAATATTCTGCCTTGTCTTGCATCAATTTTGGTAATTAATATTTTTCTAAAAATCACCCAGTTGACTAGTTGAAGTTATTCTCAACCACAGTTTTGTGTTTTCTGTCTCTTTATGCTTTCTAGGTTAGATTATCTTTTTTGATTCGCTGATTTGCCTTTTAGCTTTTTAATGCCCCCTTCATTCTTTTTCTAGTTATGCTGTTATTCTTCCAATTTACTTAACCGAATGCTTAGTTTATTTATTTTCTCTCTTTTCAAGTAATAAAAGCATTTTGAGGCTATTTTCCCTTTAAGTACAGACTTAGTCCAATTCCACAAGTTTTGATATGTACTGTTGACATTTTCGTAACTCGATAAATATTTAGGAATTGCCTTTTGCACTTGTTATTTCTTTTTTGTTCAGGCATTATCTAGTATTGCTTCTTTTTTAATTTCTAATTCTAATGGCTGATTTGCTGGTTGGTTTTTTGTTGGTGGTGGTAATTTTGTTATTAATTTCTATTTTGCTTTTGTAAGAAAAGAATGTACTTTATGTTATGTGAGTTTGCCTTTGTTGACTTCCTATAATTTAGTCTTATCTATACTATTTGCTAACTATATCTTATGAAAAATTTCAAGTATACACAAAAATAGAAAAATTATAACAAATCTTTTTATTTCTGGTTTCATATATATAGTTTTTAAATTAAAGTTTATTGGGGTGACAATTGTTAGTAAAGTTACATAGGTTTCAAGCGCATAATTCTGTAATACATCATCTATACATCACATTGTGTGTTCACCACCCAGCGTCAGTTCTCCTTCCATCACCATATATTTGATCCCTTTTACCCTCATCTACCACACCCTCCCCCCTTCCCCCTTACCCTCTGGAAACCACTAAACTTTTGTCTGTGTCTATGAGTTTTTGTTTCTTCATTTGTTTGTCTTGTTCTTATGTACCTTACATATAGCTTCAAAAATTAATAACTTATGACAATTTCATTTCATTCATAACTTTTTCATTTCTGCTTCCCCACCACCCCAAATGGATCTCTTTGAAGTGTATCTTAGACTTCGTATCAATTGGGTCTTAAATATTCTGGTTCCCATCTGTACTGTATCGGACACAAAATTCCTCAACATTTATGACAATCTAGGAGTACTGACACTGCCTTAGTTTAATGATGCAGGTTATCTCCTATTTTGCTTTCTTTGATGTTACAGTCAGGTTATCTTTTCTTTTCTTTTTTTTTTTTTTTTTGAAAAGAGGGAAATTATAATTAGATGTCTGATATTTGTTGCTTTTTTTTTAAAAAAATAAATCTGCAATTCCTTTTCAAAAAAAGTTTTAATGTTCCCTATTTTCCATTTCTGAAATATATCTTAAGGTCTGGGTAAGATTAAGCAAAGCCCAAGAATTCAGTGTTAATACAAGGGAGACACAAATTGTCATTACACTCTGTACAATACTGGTGCCACTGTGCAACATGGATTCACGGGTTTTGTCACTGTGTACCTCCCTTAAATGGATTTGATAAATTGGGTAGGCCACCTACTCTGGAAGCTTAGGTTACACTTTTATATGATCACCCCAATACATTTTAATTTAAAAAAAAAAGATGAGGCAGAAGGTCTATCCAGAAATTGTTGGACTATCTCAGTAAAGGACATTTGATCCCATGTGTGAACAAGTTTCAGATGGTAAAAGTAAATATCACTAAAATGATAAAAAGGGGTATTTTTTGATTAAAAAAAGTCAGCATTCTTGCTTCCTTTCCTAGAATCTCTGACTTTTAACGGCTGGACCTCATATTTTGGCCAATAAACTAGAGATAACATACTTCACTTGGGAGCTACTGGTTAGTAATCTCAGCCTTTCTTCCCTCTGCCTCTGGGGGAATGCACAGATCCCCTGCAGCCTTTCAGCAGAGATTAATGCTGCAGATTGTGCCAGGCCAGAGGAAATACTACTAATATCTTTAAAAAGGAGACCATATCTTAAATTATCTCAATAGAGTAGGGAAAATAGCTATCCAACAGAGGGGGAGTTTGAGGAGCAAATGGCTAAAATAGGATTTCAGGAGAAAAACATGAATTGCTGTCATCTACAGGGTGAGGAAAGCTGACTGGGTTAGCATGGGGTAGGATGGGGAGTCGAGGTTAACTACAAACTGCCTGCAAGCTACTTTTAAAAAGGACAAAGTGATAATCTAAATAAATCTTTAATTGAGCTTACATCATAGAAAATGTTTGATTTGCGAAAGAACTCACAACAGTATTTTAAAAATAGCAATCTCCCTTTTCATTTCTTTATTAATTTTCTTATTGCAATTTGAATTTTAATGGTTGGAAAAGAGCTCATATATCACATAAAATGAAATGCACATATAATTTGGAATACTATGTTTCAAAGTGTTTAGGAGAACTTAGAAACTGTTTTTTCTTACCTGAGTGAAGTATATACTGTGACTCTACTCTGTGTAAGGACCCAAGTCTAGTGCAATGAAAAGAACCAGCCCAGTATTATGAGAGCTTTGCAGAAATATCAGACAGGCTATGGGAACAGAAAGGTCATGTATACCATGAGAAGGTATAGGAGATTTGTCTGAAAACAGAAAAAGTTGGGGTGAGGAGCGAGAAATTCAATTGTACAATGGGAAGGATTGATCCTAGGAGGCCTTAATTTCCAGGCTAACAGTGTAGGCTATTCTAATTTCGCCTCTAAATGGTGAAAAGGATTTGAAGACATTTATAATAAGTATGGAGATAGGGGAATGGATAGAAATCAGGATTACAAGAAAAAATTAGAGAAGCTTATTTGTTTTCTCCTGAAGAAGAAAAGGATAAGGGATTTCACAAACCAAGTAAAGATTATTACAAGGTGAGTTACATACATTTGCTCTTTGTCCCTAGAAAACACAACAAGAATTCACAATTACCAAAAGGTAGAAGCAACCAGGTGTCCATATGTGGATGAAGGGATAAACAAAATGTCGGCCTCATGAAGGAAGGAAACTCTGACACATGCTACAACATGGATGGACCTTGGAAACTTTATGCTAACTGAAATTAGCCAGTCACAGAAGGGCTATATGATTCCATGAATATGGTACTTCATTGACTTCTAGAGTCGTCAAACTCATACAGACAGAAAGCAGGATGGGGGTTGCCAGGGCTTGGGCGGAAGAGCATGGGGAGTTGTTTACTGAGTATAGTTATAGTTTTACGAGATAAAAAGAGCTATGGAGAAAGATTGCTTAACAATGTAAATGTACTTAACACTACTGAATTTACACTTAAAAGTGGTTAAGATGGTAAATTTTATGCTATGTCTATTTTACCATAATTTCTTTTTTTTTCTTTTTCTTTCTGTTGATGAGAAAAAGGACTGCCTGCAGATATTCTTATTCTTTTTTATCATTATTTAAAATGACTCATTCTGTACCTTTGCTATGTCTATTTCCTTATCTGAGAGGCACTGGCTGATCCCTGCCTAGACTGTATCTTCCTATTAGGAAGGTCTTTTTTCAGTGTGGCAAGCAGTCAGTGGCTCTGGCGGTCTTAAAGGCCCTGGAGGAAGAAGAAAGGCTAAGGAAGAAAAATGCGAGTTTTTGTCCAAGAGTTGAGAGGCATGGTCAAGAGCACAATTTAGTTATTGTTGGGGCCCAACTCTGGTCCAACCTTCTCAAAAAGGAATACAAGAAGACAGGCCAGACTATAAGCTGAGCTAACGGTCTCTGGAGCTTGAAGACCCTCTGGCAAAGGGAAGCAGAGGTAGTTTGAGGCATTGTGGGGAAGAGGAAGAAAAATTGCTGAGAGACTCTAAATTCCACAATCCATCTGCATTCTTGAGAGCTAGAGAAGCAGGCTCCCCACCAGGGGCTCAGAGAGGAACTTAGACCCCAAACTGATCAAGCCAAGAGCTCTTCTGAACGTTTAAATCTGACCCCCCAGAGACTAGCTTGAAACAAAGACGTAATCAAAACATTTCCCTCACCTTAATATCCAACCCCCTCAGGCTCCTCAGGGATCCAAAGCGCACCAGACCTGGAAGGATGCTGGTGCTTAATTTACCCTCACCAGTCACCACACCCAACCTAGATCTCTGCACCCAAAGATGACTGGGGTCCTGCCTGGCAGTGAAGCATTTAAAAAAAAAAGTTTCTCCTTTAACCAAAAATGATGCAGTTTCCCTTTCTATTTCCTCCCCTGGGACAAACAGTCCTGAGTCCTTTCCAGAGTTCAAAGCTGAGGAGAGTTACACCACCCCCAGCTTCCCATTCCCAGGAAAGAGAATGACCACCGACAGGCTCACCAGGTCTGGAGAGAGGACCTGCCCTCCCGGCATCCACAGAGGCTGGAGGAAGGAAGGGGAGGGGAAAGAAGGGGGGCTGGTCCGGTTTCCCCCTCCCACAGAAGCGGGGCCACGCTGGAGGTGCAGGCAGAGAGCCTGGCTGGGGGATGAGGGACCTGGACTCATAAACAAACCCGCCTGGGCCACGAGGTGCCCAGAGGAATGGGATGGGGTTTGTCTGCCTCTCGGACTCAGACTGAGCTGGATGTCTGGTGTTGGCTGGGCCAGGGTGTCTCCATCCCCGATTTCCCTACCACAATTTATTTCGGAAAGAACTCCCCACGAAGACAAGGGCTTCAATTGCATTGATAGAATTTAATTAGACGAAGGAGTCTTTTTGGTTTTGCTGACAATTAAACGTTAGCGCAAGGTACTGAAGGAGGCTGTGGTTTTGCTTTCCTTATTAGACCAAAGGGGAACATAATAATTTATGAGATTTTTGTGGAGCTTTATGAAATTAGAAGATGAGGTTTGTGTCCTGTCTCTGCCTACTGCCAGCTGGGTGACCACGAGCTAGTCATTTAATCTCAGTTTACTCACCTAACCAAAAAAAATCCAGCCTCAGGTTTGGGAAATCTGGATTGTAAATGTATTGTCAGCATGACCATCATTATGGGGATAATTCCAAGCACTGTTCTTAAGAAAGTGACACCTAGTACTCAGAATTCCCAACTGCCAGGAGAACCCCATTCAGCGCAGATACCTGGGGCTCAGAGATGATGAGAGACCCTCCGGCATGTTCCTGGGACATCCACACATCTGTCTGTTTGAGGCTTCCTACATGTGACATGTAGACAGACACTGAAGATACCTGATTTGAAGGACATGAGCTGTCTCTATGGAAGGACAGAGATAGGCTTGCTATGGTGTGAGAGAGATGAACTGTTTTTAAGGGGAATCAATATCCTCCTATGAGGTGTGGTGCAGTTGTGCCAAGAAGGAACCCGGTAAAACTTCCATCTGATTCAAGACATTGTGCTACCTCAGTATCCTAGGGATTTTATTTTGGATTCAGTCAGGTCACTGGGATAGGTCTCTATGGGCCTACGTTTATTTGAGCAACTGTCTACGGTGTGGGAAATGTTATGGCTAAGTAGGAACCATGACAGACCAAATAACTAGTTTGTTCTTTTCTACTTGAGCCCTACATCGAGTGAGCAGTTTACTGTAGGAGCACTGAGATGACCCAGGGGGATTCGGCATGCCACACTGCTGACAGGACAGAGCTGTCTCCAGGAGCAGTCCTAGAGGCAAAGCCTCCTGGGAAGAAAAGGACGCACTGCTCTAGCACTGTCTGTACCACCACCACCACCTCCATGGTCAGGGGCACCACCCAGATGGCACTCAGCGACACCTATTCATGATGCATATAACACATCAAAAAAGTATAAAAAAGGAACCCACCTCATGTGCTTCATGCTTCTTATCCACTTGGGACATTTCCCCTGAATTCCCACTGCCCTCATACTGTCTTCCTGCTCCCACACCTGCCCGCTGGAACTGCTACTGGCTCTCTCTGGAGGTACTTCTTCCTAAAATACTATCCTTCTCCATTGTACTTTTAATAAATGGTGTTTGGTTAACTGGTTATCCGTATAGAAAAATAAATCTTAATCTTTTACCATATACAAAAATCAGTTCCAGATGGCATGCAGATATAAATATAAATGATAAAATAATAAAACTTTTGAAAATAAAATAATAAAACCTAGAAGAACATCTTAATAATTTTTAGTGGGGGCAAAGATTTCTTAAATTTCTTAAAGGAGTAGCCATAAAGAAAGTAATGATGAATTGGAATATATTAAAAACACGAGCTTTGTTCATCAAATGATACCATTAAGAGAGTAAAAAGGTAAGCCTCAGCATGGAAGAAAATATTTAAAATACATATTCTGACAAAAGGTTTGTATCCATAATATATAAAGAGTTCCTATAAATCAGTAAGTATAAAAAAAAAACCAGACAGCATAAAAGAAAAATGAGCAGAAGACTGGAACAGATACTGACTACAAAAGACAGTATCCAAATGGTCAACAAATGTATGAAAAGATGCTGAGCTTTATTAGTCATCAGGGAAATGCATGTGAAAACACAACGAATGCCATACTATATGACACGCTCACCTGAGTGGCTGATATAAAAACCATCGAGAATTCTGAGTGTGGGTGAGGATGTGGAATAACTGGTTCTCTGTTGGTTTGAGAATAAATTGGCATAATGACTTTAGAATACTGTTTGGCACTATCTACTGAAGCTGAACATGTGCATATACCATGGCCGAGCAATACCAGGGCTATACCCATTAGAAATTGTACATATGTTCACCAAAAGATATCCTCATAAATGTTCACAGTTAATCAAAACATCCCCAGATGCAAACCTGTATATCCTTCTATTTTTGAGGCCATATATATATATATATATATATATATATATATATATATATGATTTCATATACATATATAATTTTATATATATAAACTACTATACAGAATTGTCATGAATGACTCAAAATCTGTGAATGTATTTCATATACACAATGTTAACAAACACAGCCAGTCACAAAGAGGTATATACTATATAATTTCCCTTATAAAAAGTTCAAACACAAGCAAAAACTCACCTAGAGTGTTAGATGTCAGGACAAGGGGTTCCCCTTGGGAAATGAGTGACTGGAGGTGGGAAAAGAGGAGAGATGGAAATAGCCCAGTTCCTGAGCTGGGTGCTGGTTACACAAGCGTATCCGTCTTGTGAAAAATTCTTGAACTGTATCCCAGAATTTGTATCTTTTTCTGACTTATGTTACACTTCAATAAAAGTTTACAACAGATAAGGAAATTAGTGGACCAATTTTTCATATTCTTCAAGAAAAGCACGCATTTCAGAAAAGAGCATTTGCTAAACCAACTATATCTCCAATCTGTGGATATTCGGCTCCTGAAGGAGAGGAGGTTGAGCACCCCTACCTGGGGATCAGTGAGCTTCTCAGTGGCCACGCCCCCCTCACCTCAGGTAAGTTATCAAAAGAGGAGCTGCCTAACCTCTCCTCCCATGCGGGGCATTGATGCTCACGGTGCTATAAGCTCAGTGGTGTTCACAATATCATAGAGAATGTGCCTCTGTAGAGTGTGGACACATGAGCACAGTTACATCTGAAGAATGCATTATGTTTGCACATTTTATCAATTGCTTTCTCATTTAACCTTTACACAGCCGTAGGAGAGATAAGGTAGATATTATGCTCCCCATTTTATTCTGACCAGAAAGCTGAGATTCAGAGAGGCTAGTTTGTATGCGCAAGTTCCCACAGTCAGTTCATGGAAGGCAGAAGATGGTCCTAGGGCAAGGTTATCTCTATTGCATTGAATAAGAGAAAGCCTGCTGGCAAAGAGGATCAGAAAAGAATATACAGAAGATGGCTTGGATGGAGCAAATTTTACAGATGGAGAACATAAGAAGGTGAGAAAGTTATCCAGAAAGTAGCTGTGAAGATCCTAAAAGACCCAAACTGTGAATTGAATACAGATGAAGAAATTTGACTGCTTGAATGGGGGAGTTGTATAAAATTAGACTGAAAAGATGACAGCATGATTAATGGCAGTGATAAATCGGAGGCAATGCACAAATTAAAATGGGGCAAGAATAGAATGCAGGTAGTTAAATACTTTCGGAAGCTCTTCCAATACAACTCAAGCTTGAGGAGCTAAAGACCTGGTTTGATAGTGGGAAAGAAAGAGGTAGTGAGAACATGAGAAATGTTGAAGGGAGAGCTGACGCAGCTGGAGATCTGATTTATGAAGGGAGCAAAGTAGAAGTTTTCGAAGGATATTCCAATGTTTTAAAGGTGAAGAATGATAAAAGTTTGACTAAAAAAAAAAAAACAAAAAACAAAAAAAAAACAACCCAGTTATTTTGAAAAACGAAGTAGTCCCCCTCTCCCTAAAAAAAAAAAAAAAAGAAATGTACATTTTTCTTTTAGTAGAGTTGAGGCTGATTTTTAAAAGGTAGGACTTCTGCCTAAGAATTCTAATGAAGACAAACATTACTGGCTTAATTCTAAAATATGTCACAGATGGATCAGATAACTCCATGAAGACAACACAGCTTTATAGAAAGCTCAAAACTGGGGCCAGGGGCGTGGATTCAGTCTTAACTCTGCTGTTAATAAGCTGTGTGATCTTGAGTGAATCACTCCAGTTTTCTAGGCCTTGTTTTCTTCATAAGCTAAATAAGACTATTGTCCTCCATGTCTCTAAGGCCTTTCTACCTCGAAGACTCCATGTATGGTGTAGGGCTCTAATTAATTATTAATTTGCCAAATGTAAAGCTGTGCATAGCCTCACACTGCTCTGTTTTGAAGTGTGACTCCACCAATCAAATCAAAATTTTCGTGTAAATTATTAGACAGAGCACTTCATCAACAGAATTGATTTCAAACTCAATGAGGTCTGAAAGAATGCTGCTCAAATAATGGATGCCACGAGAAAGTGTTGAGGTTAGTTCCAATGAAGGCTCTTTTGGCATTTCCCTAGCACTTTGTGGCAACAGAAAACCAGGGAGTCCACGAGCTGAGTGATGCAGTGGCCAAGGAAACCCATCTCTGCTCCATGCTTCTCTGTGTCTGAAACATCAAAATAAGATGTCACAGCTGGAAGGTGAAGTTCATGGATAGGGCTAAGTGATTATGAATAACAGATACAGGGGAGCCAATAATTCAAGCTCAGGTGCCTTACAAAGAACATGATGAAGATGGAAGTAAATGAACTGTTTATTAAACATTTACTAGAAGCCAAGCTCTGATGCATTATTTCCTGCACCTCACAACAGTGAAATTATCATAATTTTACAGATGAGGAAATAGATTCAGAGAGGTAATGGGACTTGTCCAAAGATACACAGTAATGAGTGAAAGGGACAGAATGAAAATCCAGGTCCATTCATCTTTAAAACACATTTTCTTTCAACCTTCCCAGACACCTAGGCAACATCCGTGTGACTCTTTTGGTTGACGTCATTGGCCATCTTTGATATTTTGTCAAACATATGCATGTTAAAGGCACGACTTTACTATTCACCTCAGAGCGCAAATCATCCTGCATGGACTGCAAAAAGGTAAAATACATTGCATGTTTTTTCAACAGCTTTCTTCTGAAAGAGAAGGACCTGCTTCCAGGGACAGTCCCTGAGTTGTAATGCAAAGGTAATTTACCTTGAGGAATAAATAAATCTGCCCCATGTACACATACATTTTTTTAGTCTATACAACCAAACAGAACCATGTGTCTGTGTTTGGAAGCCTTTGGCAGCAGAAAATTCTAGGAAAAACATGCTCTTTTCATGGCCACAGCATGAAGGTAGTTCCCATGGGTCCCGGACGGCGTGAGCCTGGGGCGGAGGAAGCTGCTGCAAACTGCTGCTGTCAGCCTGCCGTCCCTCGAGCCAAGCCCCAGTCACACCAATATTTCTTTTCCTGCTGTTGTTATAAGGGACCCCACTCAAAACGTGCCTTGTAAAGCTGGAAAGAAAACTCCCTTAAGTTGATTTGGCTCTTGTGGAAGGAGAAGACATGTTTTAAATCAGCTCCCACATGAACCAAATCTAGATGTGCAATTCTAATAATCAAACCATTGTCTAGATAAGTCAAACATCCATCTTGAAGGCTGGTACACCTCCCAGGTGATAGCGGACTCCTTATAAATCTCTTAACTATCAAGTAAAGAAAGAGAAAGAGATGGTTCTTACTTTCACCAAAGAAAGAGAAAGGCTTTATGACAAAGGCAAAAAGTTTATTTCAAGAAAACGATACAATGTCCACTGGCACAGGGAGGAAGAGAAAAGTCAAGAATTCTTGATTGATAATTTTGCGGAACCTTGTAAAAGGGCAGAAAATATATCTGAACTCAGGTCACAGAGAAGAACAGCTCTGAAAGGCAAGGGGCAAGACTTATCTTGGATCATAAATTCAAACAATAATGATGTATGTTTGTGTAGGACCTTCGAGTTTCCCAAGCAATTCCACAAATTATCTCATTTGTTGACTCTTAGGAAATACAAAAATAGACCAATATCTTACAAGGCTCATTGCTTCACCCTCTGATCCTCTCCTTCTGAGTTTATTTTATTAGGGAACTAATGCATTCATAAGATTTAAAATATCATTTCTAACCATGTATACATTATCCTAAACTCTGTTTTAAAATGATGTCTGGCTCTTGGAAAATGATGCGTTTCTCCCAGTGTCCTATCAAACTATCAAAGAGTATCCAGAAAAAAACAAAAAACAAAACCTAACAATATTAAAAACTAAAATTCACAGACAAACCAAGTAATGTCAGAATGCATAAGGTGATCGGAGCCTAAGAAATCACTTGGAAAAAAGATAGGAACAGGCCATACCTCTCCACAGCAGGTCTGTCTCTGGATTTAAGACATTCTTTATGCACCAAGCTCAAAAGTGACAATTATTCTTTTATCCCTGTGTGCAGAATTCAGCACTTGCATGCCCCCGAGAGTCAGGTTTTGCACCCTACGTGTCACTGGTGCCTCACCCTAATTCCTCACTCTGGTGCAGTAGACAGCCACACCTTGAAAAACATTAATAACATTTTTAGAGTTCCAGAATAAAGAAAGTATTTCATAGACATTCATACAGAAAGACAAACAAAATAGCACAATAACTAGGCTCCTGACAAATGGGAGAGGGGAAGTTTGGCTTCAGACTTGAGTTATGAGTGTCCAAAGGCTGTACAAGATTAAAGGGGAAACAATCTTTGTACTCAGCTAAGTTTTACTTCATTTGAAATAGTATCAAAATGACATTCTCCAATATGCAGTGATTCAAACACCTTAGCAACCAGTGGTGCCTAGAGTCTACCTTGAGAAAGTCAAACAGTGAAGTTTTATTTCAATTGAACCACAGATAGAGCCAAATTAAAAGCTCAAGAATGAAGAAGTCAGTGTATAAAAATCTGAGGGGAATCTAAAATTGGTTAGAATAGAAATAAGTCAAAGAACGATACCAAATCTAGTTATAAAAAATGACAGCAAATAAAAGAGAAAAAATAAAATATAGTTAAATGAGTCAGGATCTAAAGCCTGATATTCACAAACCCTTAGACGTCTGTGTGAATGTGTGTGTGTGTGTGTGTGTGTGTGTGTGTGTGAGAGAGAGAGAGAGAGAGAGAGAGAGAGAGAGAGGAACTGATTACAAGGACACAAAGAAGAGCCCAAGAAGGTGGGAGAAAAAAACCAGAATGTGCTGGAGAAAGGAAAGGGGGAGGACTGTGTTCTGAGCAGCAGCCCCACTGAACATTAGAACTGGAGGAATCATGGAAAAGCCCTAATCCAGCCCCTTCATTTTACAGATGTGGGACGGTTTGAGAAGTCACGCAAGCCAAATGGATACAGAGCTTGGCTTCAATTCTGTTTCTCTGGACCCTTGGTTCACTGTTCTTTTGATAACTTATCATTCTGCCTTAATTCTCAAAATACAATACGGACAGGGCTTGGCCACCTTGATGCTTCAAATTCCGGGAAAGTCGAGTTCATCTGTGGAGGGGAAATTCCTTTGTAGTGCTTCTGAAACAGGCAAGTTCCATTCAGTATGAGCACCGAGGAAATGGAGAAAAGTACCAGATAGGTGCTTTAACCACGTTATAAGATCAATCTAGAAGAGGAACATGCAATTCTTAATGTGGGCAGGACTTGGACCCAGGACAGGCACTGCTCCCAGCTCTGTGGCGACCGCCACAGCTACCCCCCTTCTACTGGCTCATCTTGGCTCCTGACAGGGGGTTTATAGAAATGATTAGTTTGAGAGCTGTGCTATCAGCTTTTGTGCTGCTGTGGACAGCTGCTTCCAAACAGACTCTTCCATCAGCCAGGAATTATCAGGTCTTTGCATATGTGCCTGGGGAGATAAGGGAAGGAGCTTGCTTTCCTTGCCTGGAAATCACCAATCCAAGGAGAGTGGGGAAGCTGAGAGAGAAACATGTTGAGGACGCAGTGAGGAAAACCCTGAAATTTTGGAAAGGTTCTTTGTTACATGTTGGCAACAGTGGGTTTTTTGTTTGTTTTCTGTTTGCTTAATTTTTTGTTTGTTTGTTTATTGGGTACTAGAGACAGAGTAGGTGCTAAATCAATACCTCTTTTGAGTTTAAAACAGGAAATGCCGTGCGAAGCCATGATTTTGCGTGGCCTGGGACCGTGGACTGCCTGGGTATTCTTTCTAAAATGTGTCATCAGCATCCTGCCATCAGCTCCCCTGATTCTGAATAGCAGAAGATGATACACAATCTGTCTCACTAACATCAGAACAGAACTTCCCCAGTAATCTTGGTCTTATGATATAAAACAAGACTCCAAAATAATGACATCATCAAGAAATGAGGCATGCAGAAAAAACACATCTCAGGAAAGCAATCAACGAGTGTCCATTAGACACAGTCTAGCAGCGTAGCTGTACCACATGCCACTAGGAAGGAGAAAATCATGTCTCCAGCAGGGACACAGGTGAAAAACATCAGTAGTCCCTTTAGACAAGAAGAACCCCAGCTCAAAGCCCTACAATTTAGAATGTCCCACATGACACACACGTTTATTAAAGAAACTGTCCCTCAAGCGCTGGCACAGTACAGCCCATGATCCTATATATCCACTCTCGTGATGGATGGTGTTCAGGCCCCAGGAAGTGCTTCTCCAAACCTCTTGCCCTGTGTCTTCAAAACAAAGGTGTGACTGCTGAGAAGATAGATGGGTTTGTGTTGCTGCCCACACTGGAAATGGGCATTGCTTCTGGCTTGGGGAAGGTCTGAGTGAGGGAAGTAGTTAGCGGAGAAAAAAGACAAATTACGTAACTTATCAAATGCCTTCATATCAGATAGCATGAAATAGCTTCTTGATAAAAGTGTCATTTGCTGGAATTACTGAGTGTTCATTTCTTTGCTTCTCCTCCTATTACAATTCATGGTGCTGGAGGTACTAACACATATAGTGTGATACTCAGAGCAGTTGCATATGGAGGTGGAGGGACATTTTGTATTATTAATCAAATGATGCTACTCGGAAACTTGTAAATATGTAGGGCTAGGTGAAACAGGTGAAGCATGGGATTCTTTTCACTGGCAACTCAATGCACATTGCAGGCTAGAGTTGAAAATAGCTCTGAATTTATGAAAATTTTAATAAGATTTAATTACAATTTTAAAAATTAATAAAAAGTCAACTTGAATTTTGATTTTAAATTTTGATATTTCTTAATTATAATTCATATTTTGTCTTTGGATATCAATATACTTGGAATACAGAAGGAAAATGACTCCTAAAAACATATGAAAATGATTTTACTTTTTATACTTACTTTGATTTACAGTTTGGATCATGATACATTCAAATTTGTACCCTTGTACTTTAAAAATCCTTTAGCTCAAGTGTCGCCAAACTATGGTTCAGAGGGAAAATTCAACTATTTTTATCAGTAACATTTTATGGAAACATAGCCATGCCCACTTGCTTATGTGTTGTCTATGGCTGCCTTTGAACATCAACAGCAGAGTTAAGCAGTTGTGACAGAGACCATATGGCCCATATTATTATTTTCACCATTTCAGAAAATGTTTGTCAACTCCTGCTTTAGATCACTATTGTCAATAGAAGATACAAAATCTTGATAGTAACATAATTAGTACTTCGCTGAAATTAAACATGAAACCAAATTGTACTGTGTAAGTATATGAGGTCAGGATTTGTGTATATCTTTATTTTATTACCCATCCAAACATCACTGGCCCATCAACAGGAATACCCAGCTGAGCAATAATAACTAAATCTAGCTATCTTTGGTATTCTGGCAAAACTTTCTGACATATAAAAACAGTAGATGTAAACATATTTTTCTGTCTTGTTGTTATGAAGTGATGTTTATCAAAATGGGAGAATAGAATATATTCCAATTAATAGCTTATCAGCTTAATTTATTGCTTTTTAAGCGTTTAGACATATGGGATGTAGGGCCTCCATTTGTACTCTTGTCCAGAGACCCGAGGAGTTAAGGGTGGGCCCGACGAGAATGTACCAGGGCTCAGGCAAGTCATTATAAGGGACGAGAAGGCAGGCAGCTGAGGCTCTGGCTCCGGAGCAAGCCAGAGGGCCCTCAGGAATTGAACTTTCCAAATGAAGCAGTTCACAGGGACTGGGCGGTTTTTCCACAGCAGAGATGTCACAGACACACTCTCCCTACATTTATGTGACTAAACAAGAGTTTCTCTTCTTTCAGTACAGGAAGACCAAGCATCATAGGCTCTAGGGTGAGACCATGGAGAAAATAGCTGCTTTCCAAATGGACGTTTTAAAATTAAATGTTTCAAAAATTTAATATTACACAAGTGAAAAGACTCATTATAGAAAAATTATAAAATTCAGAGAAGCACAAAATTCTAAAAAGTAAAATCACCCACCCAGCATTCAGATGTTTTAAAATATATACATCCAGACTATTCTATGCAGATCTTTATAAATTACTGATAAAAGAGATCACTTTGTACATACGTTATTTTAAATGCTTTTCTCACTTAGGAATAAATCGGAAACATCATTCCTGATGTTAAATACGCATCAATTTTATTTTAAATGGCTGTGCAGTATCCCATTATATAGGCTGCCATAAAGTGTTTAGTGAATCCCTTATTGATGGATACTTAGGTTGTTTACAAAGTTCAACAATTTATTCACAAGTTTAATTATTTCCTTGAAATGAAAATAAAAGCATGCATAAACGTTTTTGAATCATATTACAAACTTGCCTTCTGTGACAGTATTTAAGTTTTGTCTTTGAATTTTAATATATTACTTTTAATATTTTATTTCTAGTTCAATATATTGAAGTATGTCTTCTCATGCACTCATTAATATTGTGTGTTGTGATATTGCACAATTAATGCCAATAAACATAGAGAAATGATATTTTAACATCTTAAGACATATGTTTTAAAGTAATGAACATTGTCCCATATATTATTAGGACTATGAATTTAAAGGCCAGTTCCTGATTTGATATTATTTTTTGCCTGTTATTTCCTACTGGGTATCTTTTTTCCTAGATTTTAAGTATTTTCTTTATATTAATTACATTTATCCTTTTTTTTTGTATGTAGCAAATATTCCAATTTATCATTTCTCATTTCCTTTTCATTTGTGATTTAAAATATTTTTATGTTTTTAAGTCAATCAGTCTTTTTCTTTGTGACTTTTGCATTTGCTTTATGATGTTTTCTAAGTAAGGTAATTCTTACTTTAATATAAATATATACCCATCTTAATTTTAATTTTATTCATTTTGGAATTAATTTTAAATAATTACTGAATTTGAATTCTAAATACTTTTCTTTTTAATGACTGATAACTTCCTTTTTATCCAATAATGATGTCACCTATTTAATATAGTAAATTCCAGTATAACTTTCATTTTGTATGTTAAGTTTTTATATTTTTGTATATTATGTTTTTATATTATATTTGTTTTGGCACTAGCAGAGCACTCTTATTTATTGTAATGTCCTAGTATGTCTTAAATCTAACACGAAGTTGCCTGTCTATTCTATTCTTAAATATTTTTTATTGACTGTGTTTTTTTCCCAAATGGACTGAAGAATTATAAAAGATTTGTATCACGTCCCCTTCCTTCTGCCACTGGCACTGCGATTTCATAAAATATACAGATTGATTTAAGAAGAAACGGTGTTTTTCTATATTGAGTCTGTCAATCTAGGAAGATGATATGGTTTTCATTTATACAAATTTTCTTTAATATTCCTCACTAAAGCTTTTATTTTATTTTACATTTAAGTTAACATATAGTAAAATTGACTTTCTGGGAATGCAATTATGATATTCAAAATGCATATAAATTTGCATAACCCCAACCACAATTGGAATATGAAACAGTTTCATCACTCCAATAATGTGCTATCACTTTTGTAGTCTTACCTTCCTTTCACCCCTAATCCCCATCAAACACTTATCTGTTCTCTGTCACTATAATGTTGTCTTTCTGAGAATGTCATATAAGTGAAATCACATAATATATAATCTGAGACTGGTTTCTTTCACTCAGCATATTGCCTTTGAGATCCATTCAAGCTGTTCCATGCATCGATAGTTTGTTCCTGTCTATTGCTGAGTAGTACTTCATTGTATGGATGTGCCACAATTTGTTTATCCATTCACGTGTTGGTGGACAGTTAGGTTGGTTTCAGTTTTCAACAATTATGAATAGAACTTCTATAAACATTTGGTGCAGGTTTTTCTGTACATATAAGTACTTCTGTGGGGCAAATAGCAAATAATGGGATTGCTGCGTCATTTGATAAGTATATGTTTAAGTTTATAAGAAACTGCCAAATTGTTTTAAAGAGTAGCTGTGCCATTTTGCATTCCCCAAAGCAAAGTATGACGGTTCCATTTGCCCCACGTCCTTGTCAGCACTTGATACTGTCATTTTTGTTTATTTTTTAGCCTTTCTAATAGTTATGTAGCGCTATCTCACAATGATTTTAACTTACATTTTCCTAATAGCTAATGATATTGAATATCTTTTCATTTGCTTACTTGCCTCTTTGTTCAAATGTTTGTTAAGGCCTTTTCCCCATTTTTAAAATTGGGTTGTTTATTTTCTTACTGTTCAGTTTTAAAGTTCTTTATATATTCTAACTAGAAGATCTTTGTTGGACACAGGGTTTGGAAATATTTTCTCAGTCTTTAGTTTGTCTTATCTTTCTTTTTTGTTTGTTTGTTTCAGTGAGAATTTTAAGTCTACTCTCTTAGTAAGTTTCAATTATACAATATAGTGTTATCAACTGTAGCCATGTTATACATGAGATCATCAGACCTTATTCATTTTATAAATGAGACTTTGTACACTTTTACCAACCTCTCCCTATTTCCCCCACCACCCAGCCCCTGGCAACCACTTTTCTCCTCTATTTTATGAGTTTGACTTTTTTTTTTTTAAAGATTCCACATATAAATACCATGAAGTATTTGTCTTTCTTTTAAAAGTGTCTATGACTGAGCAATATTTTTTTTAATTTTGATGAAGACCAATTTATCCAGTTGCATGCATTATGCTCTCAGTGCCGTGTCTAAGAGCCCTTTGCCTAGCCCCGGGTCATGAAGCTTCAATAAAACGTTTTGCAGGCAAGATGTACATATTTTTTGTTGGTATTACTCTTATAGTTTCTATCTTTATTCTTATTTTGAAACTGATCTTGATGTTTCATTTAATCCAAATATACCTTAATTTATTTTTTTAATGAAGAAATCATATTTTCTATCTGGTGATTTTTTTTCTTCCAATAAATCAAACAGATCTATGCATTTACACAGAATTATGGTTAAGTCATGTCAAATGAGTCATGCAACATATGTGTGGTAGATGTTTCCATTTGTATATATCACATTATCAGTAGCCTAAAATAATAAGTGAGCCTCTAAAAACTATTTTAGGGGTAGGTAAGATATGTAAAACACAGATAAAGACATAGATATGACAGAATCAATATTCTGGCAACTTGCACAATTGTCATGAGTTAAGGATGAAGGGCTATGATAGGTGGGCCATGATGGATGGTCTAAGTTCATGTTCCCCAATTCTGTCCTTAGTGTAGTTAAGTCTGACATAGACATGTTCTCATAACTGAAGGCAGAGGTCCTTAATTTGAGTCCCAAAGAATGAGTATCAGGAAGTAGTGAGCTCACCGTAAGTGTATGTAAATATGTGAACATGAGCATATATGCATTTTTCTGAGGGAAGTCTGGAATTTCATCAGATGTTCTAAAAAGACCATCATCTCATTTCAAGAAGGCACATTCACATTACCCCCATCCTCTCATTTCAAACATACCTAATTCAGTGCACATTTTCAATAAATATTTATTGAATTATTATTACATGGCTATCTTTAGGTTTGGCCTCAAGTGTAAGGTTTCTATTTAGCAAACATTTATGGCGTGCCAACTATCCAAGCATCCTGTATTATAAAATGGAATTACAAGGACACAAAGACATGTTTCTGCTCTCAAAGACCTCACCATTTAGTGGGCAGATAGACTAAATAGCAAATGTATTTCAATGGGAGAATTACTATAATGAGAGTGTTTATTACGTTTAGAGGAAGAGTACCTGATCTGCTGAAGGAATTTAGAGATGGTTTCACAAATACAGTGGTTGCTTCAGTGAAGACTAAGATGATAATGAGGGTAGAGCTATAAGTGGCCTCCAAAACAGCTAAATTGCATAAACTGTGAACTTGAGATATTATAGAGTTAGTCTGATACAGAGGCTGGGAGACAACCACCAGTTATGCTATATGTAGTGCACTTTATCGTGGGTTTCCTTATAGTTTATAACTATAATGTCAAGTGGGAGAGAAAGAGGAATTCTAGAAGAAACAGTGTTTGAAAACATGGAGGCATAGGAGACTGTGGCATGTTCAGGGAACTAACAAATGGCTCAGTCTCACTGGAGGATAAAGTATGAGGGGTCTTACAGTCTTTATGCATACAGGTTTGATTTACAGAAATGCCAGTGTAAATATACAAATATTTATGTGAATGGGAGTCCACTGTAGTATTGTTACAAAAGCCTCCAAAACAGGAAACAAGTTAAATGTTCATCATTAGGGGTCTGGATAAAAACTTCGGGTACAGTATATCCATACAATGGAATATTCTGCCATGTTAGAAAGATTGAATCACACCTGTTTCAAATTTCAAAAAAATATTCAAATAGTATGTCATAAAATGATAGGCTATTATCTCATATTTTCAATAAAAAAGAATTCTTATGTGTTAAAATATGTTTCAGTGATTGTTAGGCTGAGTGTGTTGATGGTCCCAATTCTTCATCCCTCTCTCTATTTTTACCCTTTTGCCATGGATTTTGCAGCTCATGCATCATAAGTAGAATCTATTTTGCGTTCAGCCACATGACTTGCTTTGGCCAATGGACATTAGCAGTTGTAATACAAGAAGAGACTTGGAAAAACTTTTAATGTGTTTCACTCATGCTCTTATGCCTGCCATCACTGTGAGGCTATGTCTGGACAAACCTTCTGGAGGATGAAAGACAAATGGTTGAGTCACCCAAGTTACCCCAGCAAAGACCACCCTAGATCAGCCTTCAGACAGCTGATTCCCCAGATACGTGAAGAGACACACATATCTGAAGAGACATCTGGTTGACTCACAGCTGACGACAGGCACAGGAGCAAGGCTAGCTGAGATCTCAGACTAGTCTGATCAGTTGAACCCTGTAGACTTGTAAAATAAATAACTGTTATTGTATGTCTCTGAGGTTTTGTGGTAATGTTATGAATAGATAACTAATATGTTGTATTTATATACAATACAGGCTTGCTAAAAATCTGGACAGATGCACACCAAATTATTGTATTAACAGTGGTTACCTCTAGGGAAGGGAATTGTTGGTGAACATTGTACTTCCAAACATTGAAAATATTGCTATACCCTCTAAGAAATAGAATTGTTACTTCTGATTTGATCCATTTTTCTTCCCTAACTTGTTCTTAAAATGCCAAAAATAGATTAGATGAGAAAACAGTTCTGAAACCTGGTAGCTGCCTAGGGTGGTACAAATGCAATCTTAGCATTTGCAATGATATGGATGGACCTCAAGAATATTAGGCTAAGTGAAATAAGTCAGTCGGAGAAAGACAAATACCATATGATCTCACTAATATGTAGAATCTAAATATCTGAATGAACGAGCAAAGTAAACAGAAGTGGTCTCAGAGATATAGAGAAACAACTGATGGTTGCTAGATGGGAGGAGGGTGGGGATGAGGGAGAAGGGGAAGGGATTAGGCAGCATAAATACGTAACTACAATATTGCCACAGGGATATGAAAGACAGTTTGGGAAATATAATCAATAATGTTGTAAATATTTTGTAGGGTGTCAGGTGGACTCATGTCTTGTTAGGAAGACCACTTCATGGATGGGATAGAGTCTTGATCATTGCATTGTACACCTGAAGCTAAAGCTGAATAATTTTATAATGTCAACTATAATTTTATATATATATATATATAGTCATGGGATATGGAGTATAGTTTAGGGAATAGAGTCAATGGAATTGTAATAGATATATATGATGTCAGAGGGGCAATAGATTGGGGAAGGGAGGTAAAAAAAAATATAGAAAAAAGAGATTAAGTCTAAATGGCTACAGCACTGACTTTGTCAAAAGTTACAGAACGGTTGGCAGCTTTGGTTCTTGTCTGTAACACTGATAATCTGAAATCCGTGAACAAGATACTTAACTTCTATTTTAGCCCATTTTTCCTTTATAAAGATGCAAGTGGCTCCTGCTGGGGGTGGAGTCATCAAGGCAATGATTGTTTCTACTATGAATAGGAAAAGCCATGATGAGAAGCTGTGAAAACTACTCAAAATGCTGTACAAATTAACAAATAAGCTGAAAGTGCTTAGCATGGCGATGATGATGATGATGGTAATGATGATGATGATAAAAATGATGGTGTGTTTACTTTTAGGCACAGTGACAGCCAACTGCCATATAATCTCTTAAACATCTTGCAGTTGATCTAGTTTGAGATGATTAAAATACATGAGATTTTATAAATAACTCGATACTGATGTGTATAGTTATCTCATTCATTCATGCCGACTGACTGGGAGAAGACATGATTGTTGTTTAGCCTTTATCAAGTCTAGAGAAAAGAAAGTAATTACAAACTATTATTGATTTGGTTGGATTGTTCTCCCCACATTAAGCTTCAATAAATACTGTTAAGTGCCTGTAAGACATTTAAAATATCTGTTGAATACAAATTATCAGAGGCTCATCCCCTGATATGAAGCACAGAATTTGGAGTAGAATGAAAAAATAGCATGAAAATGGATCAGGTTCAGGGACTAGAAGTACCTGGTTCCATTTCTTAATAACTATGTGACTCATAAGTGTCTTAATTTCTCTGTCTCAGTTTCCTCATCCATTTAATGGAAATAATCAAGGTATCCTTGTTATAAAAATCAAATTCGGTAATTTGCCCCCATCTTCCTACTTCTACCCTCAAATTAGTAGGAAGGGTCAATGAAAAACTTGATACATTATTGCTATTGAACTCTCCATATTCCTTATAACCAAAACGCTTCGACTTCTTATAGCTTGCCTTGCCCCAGTCTGCTTTAATTTTCTAACATCTGCTTGAATGGTGATATAAACAGGATCTACTGTACTTTACTTTGGACATTTCCATTATTATACTATCCTCTTAAATTCATAGTATGTTCAAGAGGAAACAAGCCTTCAGCTATCATACCAGTCCAACTACACATTTAGATATTACAAGCGGCTGGCTAGGAGATAAAGTAACTTGCTCAACATTATACCAATCAAATAGGAACAAAACTCTAGGACCCTACCTCTAGGCCACAGTGACCTCTAAAATAATTCCCAACCAGTGTACATCTATAGAGCTAATCCATAGTGATTCTAGCTAAGAATGTTAAAGAATATGCACAATATTTCCATTTAGATAAAACATGCATTGCTTATGCATAAGAAAACTAGAATATCATCTTTGTGTGTCAAGTTTGATGAGAGCTTTCTGCGACAACTTCAACCTTTCCACCCAAAGTGTGACACGCTTCCTTCCAAATTCTCTATCGTCTACTTGTATTCTGTTGAGCTTTCCTAGTCCCACTGCCACCGTTTCTTCCTACACAGCAGCATCTGTCTGCAGTGGCACACCTCCTGAACCCATGCTTCTGAGTTTTTAGTTACAACCATGCTCGTTGGCCGGATTGGTCCCCAGGCCACATTAGAAGTCCTTCCACTTCGTATTCTGCTTTCAGATTCATTGCTCATCGCCTGTTTCTTTTGAGGGGCACAAAAACTGCCTTAGTTTCCCTGCCCCAGTAGGCAGGATGTTCTCTTCTTTCAGATGCCTCAGCCTTTCCAAAATATAGTCTTGATCTTGGGAAAAGAAGTAATTAGCCTGATGGGGAATAATCTGCCATTTCAGCAGTTTTCTCACCACCGGGTTTTGAAGTAATAGAAGCCCAAGCAGGTCAGAAAGAAGTTGAGTGCTGTTGGGACCCAATGCCCCACTAAGCTCAAATACCAGCTACTGGCACCCGAAGCTCATTAGCTCTAACCCAACACTTCTAATCACCCTGGGTGCTGAATCAGCTGTCATGGGCACTTAGAGAGGCATTCATTAACATTTTAACCTCAAAGTGCCCTGTATGGCCTGGAAGAGCTAAGTCTAGCAAGTTGACATAAACTTGAAGAAAGAGTACATCGAGCACTATAATAACGAAAAATGGGTCTACTTTGTGGGGTCCCCATGAAGACAAAAATCGTTCTTATCATTCCTTTGGAAGAATCTTGGCATATTATTACAGGCTATGTTCTTCCCTTCTTGGTAACCGTAGGATAAAACTGGTTTTGAGTTCTGTGGGTACAACCCTTTAGATCCAGGTTTTGGGATGGGTAACTCTGATGTGGGACTGTTCTGTGTATTGTAGGATTTAAGCAGCATCCCTGGTCTCTAGCCACTAGAAACCAGTAACATCCTCCCCTCACTCCCAGGACATGATACCAACCAAAAATATCTCCTGACATTGCCGAATTTCCCCTGGAGGGAAGCGGGGGCAGACCCTGTTGAGAACCACTGCTTTAGAAGATGTCAACTTGCATTTAAAAAAATAGAATAGAATAAAATAGGATAGGATAAAAAATATCAGATAATATATAAGAGAAAGTATTTTCATGAACATGTGTTTCATAATTATTGGTTTGTAAGTATATGCATACAAATAATGTGGATCATGGTTTAAAAAAAGTTGGAAAATACTGATAGAGTACCTTTCTCTCAAAAAAAAAAAAAACCAAACAGTTATTTATCTGTGTCTCTCACTTAGAAATCTCTATTTTTTTTCTTCCTAATTTATTGCATGTTTTTGTTTGGTTGTTTTTAATTTAATATGGTTTTCATTCAACAACTAATGGGCACTTTGTCTTCTACCTTATTAAGGGAACTGTGGTGGTTTATCTCTACCTCAGGGACCCAAAAGTATCAAAATAGAACACGATGGGCCATCCAGCAGACTAGTGAGTCTTTACATTGTGCTGCAGGAAAATGTGTGAAGTCAAGCCCTGCCATCTCAGGGCTTATCATCTACTTCAGGACACAATCTGTTTAACCATGTCTATTTAGGTCTCACTGTCTAGACAGATCACAGAGTGAATTGGTGAATATCAAGTCATACAAGAATTGGTATCTGCTCAGTTAGGTATGTGTGACATGAACACATAAAAACTGAAACAAGTATATATGATAAAATGATGTTTAACAATACCACAGCTGTGTTTTAAGTCATGCTTCATAGAACACACACCACACACACACACACGCGCACACACACACACACGCACGCACACACATACACACAATGAGTACAAAGAAGATGATGCTCTCGGTTTTGGCCATATTACCATAAAATGAAGAAGTGAAGTTTTGTAAGCAGTGGTAGAGCAAGTTCTCAAGCTGAAAGAGACATCTAAAGTGAGCTAGAAATGCTGAGTGTTTGGAAACAAAACAGAAATGGATCAAAATAGGAGCCGGAGGCAGGAGGTATGGTCAAAAGTGCGAAGTTATACAAGCTAGGAGGTTCACGAGAGAGGATGAACTAGATCTTAAGGGTCCAGCATCTAAGACAGAATCAAGCAAAAGATCAACTGAAGTTTTGCCCATTTTTCCTCTTACATAGTTCCTTTCTAGATAAAAGTGGATTCAAGATCTGGCCATGTAGTTATGCAGACAGTGGGTGAAACAAGGAAAAGACAAAGAATGTGGCCAGTCCCATTAAATTCTCTAGAAGGGAAGGGGATCAATTAATTGAGACAAAAGACATAACAATTTGTAGGACAAAGCCTGGACCTTGGGGGCCCACATAGGGTAAAATTAGGAAGACAAGGCAGTGAAGGAGAGTGGTGTCAATAGAAAATGAAACCAGGGGATGCAGGACAATGTTTTAGTACATGGTCCGAATCGACGGTGTCAAATATCAAATGCTGCAAAGACAGGAGTAATGATGGTGAGGGGTGACAGGCTGGGCAGCACAGTGGGTTGTCGCCGCCCTTGGGAAGGACAGTTTCTTACAACGTGTGCCTTCCATGGTGAGGCAGGTTTTCCAGTGCCTCAGATAACAGGGGAGAGTTAGTTTTACACGGAGAAATCTCTGACAGTTTCTCTCAGTAAGTTTTTGTCTGATTTTGTTTGGTTGTTTTTAACTTAATTTGGATTGTCCTTCAACAACCGACGATTCCTTTGTTCCCTACAGACATTTTTGGTGACTTGTGTCTTTCTACAGATAATAAATTATTTCCGGTACACTTTAAATTCACGCTGACAGGGTGATACAGAGTACGTTTTCTAATTTCTTTGATATTTTTGGCCACATCCATTGTCATTGTTTCATTACCTCTGGCTCTTTTTCTGGTTTTTGAATTGAAATGTTCACTTTCTTCATAACAGACATGGAGTGTTATCATTTGGCTCTTATCTAAGTGCAGACTTGATTTCCTTTTTCATTCAAGGGTTTTAAAGAAAATCGTTTTTAACCTTGGAGTAGTTTTATTAATTTTATTTTTCCTTTCATTATTACTTTTCACTTGTAGTCAAAGAATGAGTGTAATTTAGTTAAAATTTTTGGAAACCTATGCTTTTTGTGGCCACATATATAAATACTTTTATATATAAGTGTTCCACAGACTTTTGAAAAGACTGCCTATTTTCTGTTCGTACTTCATAGGTAGCCATCTGATACCTATTTATTATATCAAAATTAAGTAGATTTTGAGATTTCCATATGTTTACTTTTTCCAATTACTCTGACAAACATTCAAATTGGGTGTATTAGGCTATTTCACCAATATTGTGATTTTTTTTTTAATCTGCTTGTTCCATGGATAATATCAGTGTCAATTTCCTGGTTTTGATATTGTACCATAGTTACACAAGACGTTAAAGCTGAGGCAAGCTGGGAAAAGGGTACACAGGAACTTTCTGAACACTTACTTGCAATACTATAAACCTGTTGCAATACTATAAACTTTTTCAAAATAAGAGGTTAAAAAAGAAAAAAAAATCTCTGCATTTCTAACAGCATTCACTTCATGTATTTTGATGCTAAACGGTTATGTCATCTAGCAGATAAAGGTTCATGGAAATTAAGCTATACTCTTGATTGTTAAAAACAGATCTTTTGTTTCTTTAAAGTCTTTTATCTTGAATTTTACATTGTTTGATGTAAATTTTGTCACCCCACTTGCTTACTTTTTTTAAATCCTTCCTTTTCTCAGAGAGAGAGAGAGAGAGAGAGAAACACCCATGTACTCAATCAGTTTTCACCATTCTTATATTTGTAAAAAAAAAAATTTATATTGCTTTAGTATGCCTCTTATAAACAATGAATTACCATCACAGATTACTAATTCCTTTTTATACTATACAATTTCAGTTCATTCATTTTTATTGTGATGTCTCAATTTTCAGTTTTCTACTATTTGAGACAATTTGGATGATTAAACATTCTTCAGTCACAAAATTTTTCTCTTCAAAACTGCATAAGAGGCTAATGTTTTCTGAAATATACTATTTTGAGGGAGACATCTAATGCCAACTTCATTGTCTTTTTTTTAGTAAACCTGTTTGTGTCATTTAGATAATTGTAGACTTTTGGTTTTTCCCCCCTTTGGGTTAACTTTTCTCTTTGGAGTCAGGATACATCTAGGCTATTTTCGTTACTTTTGCACCTATTCAGTTAATCTTTTCAACTGGAGACTGAAATCTTGTTGCGAAAACAAATGAGAGATTTTTCTGAAGTTTTCTCCCATTTCATACTGAAACTCTGTATCATGGAGGGACAGGAAGGCAGGATATTCACTCTGATTCCTCTAATTGGTTGTGTTCTTTTGAACTTGACCAAGACAGGTTTGATCAGGTTTCGGCCTGCTGACCTTACAGGGCACCAGAGGTGAATCTATACTTGTCCATATTTAGGGCTGAAATGACTTCTGTTTTTCTGAGTTCCTATTGAAATCTGTCAGGGCAAGGGGAAGAGAAAAATGTTACGTATTTTCTGGGATTTACTTTGTCAAATTAAAAGTGAAATAAATAGCTCATATGGGGGAAGAGGTAGAGAGTGAACACAGGAGCTATTATACTATGCCGGGGCTGAGACTTGAAACTATAATAGCTGTGCTGGGCCCCTACATGGATGTAGCACACTGTCACTAAATGGTAGGGAGTCTCCAGGCCCTGTCCCTGCCATCTGCAGGTGTGAACACTGCTTGTTCAATCCTGGCACTTGGTGTCTCCCGAGTCAACTCATGACCTATCCTAGGTCACTGCCGTGCAGCACACCCTCCTTCAGTGCCTGCCATCTCGGCATAGGGCGTTTCCTGGTGGTATCCTCTGCTTCCTTCCCAGGTCAAGTTTTTCTTCACTGGCTCCTAGCTTGACCGCTCTTTCCTCAATCTAGATTTCCCTGCCTTATCTCTGAGAGAAGTTTATAAACTTTTTTTTGGTACGTGGATGGTGACTTGCTCTTGTTCCATTACTGATACTACTTTTTCCTTATTGCTGCTATTTCTTTTGCTATTTCACTGGGGATTTGGGAGATGGGGAGACTTACACAAAAAAGGTTCCTATTACCGTACACAGCTTTAGTTTTTCACATTTTTCATATTATTCCCCCACCTACTCCCCCATTCTCTGCCTGGGTTTTTGAAACATAGAATACAGTCTTCCTATGTCCACAAAATGACACGTTAGGGGAAGAGGATAAAGGGAATGGAGCACGAACAAGAAAAAGAGACAGAATGCTCGAGGGACACAGAGTTGATTCTGTATAATTATACATTTTAAATTCCCCTAATTGCTCTGTTTAATTATTGATGTGGAAAGAATTTCCTTTCAGGGAGTTGAGTAATCAAGAGCCCTCAGGACCAAGAAGACAGACATCACCTGCTTTGGGTTTGGTAATTAAGGCATTATCAGTCACCGCTCGAGTGGGGCAGTCCCCTGTGGGAGAGCGGTGTGCTCCCAGCACCACCAGCACCACCAGCGCCGAGATCGCCCGCAAGGCACCAAGAGCCGGTGAAAGCCATCTTGGGATGTGCAGCTAAGACAACCTTGGAGTCGGGCAGCGTCTATGAAGACTGACTGATACACAGAAAAGAAAACCAACACTGCTGCAATGTGCTCCCATTCTGCTCACTGATTTTCTTCCTTCTGCAAAGATTTGTTCATATACTCCTGACTCTTCCTGCAGCTGACCTGGCTGTGTGGGTTTCAGTCCCCCTTCATTATCTGTAATTGTTCAGGGACTTCAAGTCACAAAAGCTTAATGTTCAAAGTGTCAATAGTAGTTTTTTAGTTTTGCTTTGTTTTAAATGTGTAATTCAACTACTATGGCCTCTTTAGATATCACTAATAATTTCCTTCTTTTCTTACCCAACATCTACCTATATTCATTCCTCTTGGCACCCACAAAAAGGCAGTGACTCCTGGGGTGGCTAGATAAATGGATACAAAGCTGTCATTGGAATGAAGGAGTAGAAATGGGAATGGATGGACTGATCTAATAGATTTTGATATGGGATGCAATTCAGTATGGATCATGCGATGAAGGAAATCATGACCCAGTGTGGGTCACAGATGTCTCCTTTTCCTTGTCTGTAAAATGTGGAGGCTCCACTGCACAATCTCAAAAGTCCCTTCTAGTTCTAACATTCTGGTTATGTGGGGCGAGGAATTAACACTCTGACAAGCAGCAGAAAGGTGGAAGACACACAGATGAGCTGCTTTGATCCACCTTCACCAAAGAACTTGCAGGCGAGCTGTGTGACATGTGATCAGCTGAGAGGTTCCAGCTTTTCGAGTCCATAGGGTCCATCTCAGCTATTGAGCACAGACTTTGCTCTGGTGGCTCTTGGTCAATGACTGAACAAGGTGGTGGCACGTGAGCTTAGCCCAATCTGCCCACATTGGGGCTCTTTTGATGAGCAATCTTTGCTCCAAATCTCCCTATGGGGTTGGCATATCTGCATGGGCCAGGTGTACATGGGTCTGTCCAATCCAGGTTCCTTTTCTTTCCCTTTACAGGTGGCCCTCTCCAAAACACCTGGGTACTTTTAACTCCTTCTCAGGATCTGCTACCTGGAGAAACCAAAGAGTGACAGTAAATGAGTTGTAAACTAAGTGGCATGCGACTCAGAAAAGAGTGTGATGAATTCAATCATGGAAGGAGACACCGGGGAAAGCAAAGACATGAAGGAAGTAGCAATGGAATTTATCTTTGAAGAATGATGGAGGGTTTAATGGGTAGAAAAGAAGAAAACAGGCATTTTAAGCAGAGGGATGGACACAAAGGCACAGTGGTATAAAGATGCAGGACATGGGACTAAGGGTACGGGATGGAAATGGAGTATGGATGTCTACAGTGGTGGGTGCAAGAGGGTAGACTGGGGAGAAAAGCTAGAAAATATGGTATCCAAGACATACAGCTGTCACAAATACCCTATATATGTAGTCCTATGGGGTTCTAGACTCTAGTATAGGAAAATGGTAACCCTGAGAGAATAATGAGGTAAATAAAACGTGGAAAATCCATACCATAGTGCTTGTGACAGCTCTAGAAGAGATATTTTATTCTATGTAGGTGGTTTCCTTGAACAAATAGCACCTGCTATTTGTTAGAGAGAAAATGAATTGCTTGTCCAATGATATAGCAAAATCAATCATATCACAGCACCAATCTATCATGTAAAATTTGGTCTCTAAAGCCATGTTTCCGGGAAAGAAACTGGCAGTTAATATTCCTATCACCATCTATTTATTCAGGAGAAGAAAATGACTTGCTCCTGGGATCCTAAAATAATTTCCTTATGACAATTATCAAATTCTAGCAACGAAGTTCATCCATCCTAACAAAGTTTTCATTTTATAAATAATGAATTGCTTTAATTAAAGAAAAAAACAGCATTTCCAAACTGTGTTCCAAGGAACTTATAGTCCTATGGGTTTTCATTATAAATGCCTTCCATGGTGGGAAACACTGCATATGAGAAAACCCATCTGACTTGTCACAGTGGATCTTAGAAATACAACTCTTCAAATCTGCTGTAAAAACATCCATTTAAGTTTGTTGGATTCATTTTCCATTTACATTTGACCACAAAATCCTCCCACTTTCATAAGATTGTGAAAGTAACAGTAGAGTGAATATATTTTGCAGACTGACTTTGAAGGAATTCATAAACATTTTATATCAAAACGTGATAGTAGTAAACAAAAGAATTGCCCTCTAGTTTCACAAAATTACATCTCTTATTCTTTTCTTTTTTTTGTGTTAAAAATTTTTTTTATCAGTTTCAGGTGTACAAAGCAACATAATAGTTAGACATTTATACCCCTCACAAAGTAATATCCCCCTCCTAATCTTCTAACCCTCTGACATTGTACATAGCTGTTACAATTCTATTGACTCTATTCCCTATGCTGTACTCCACATCCATGACCATATATATATTTAATTATAGTTGACATTCCATATTATTCAACTTCAGCTTCAGGTGTACAGCACAGTGGTCAGGAATCTATACAATCTATGATGTGATCCTCCCAATAAGTCCAGCACCCATCTGGTACCCTACATAATCTTTATGACATTATTGATTATATTCCCCAAATTGTATTTCATATCCCC